>NW_026779013.1:270000-310000 GCF_030144855.1 Hypanus sabinus
AAGTTTGTACATTCTCTCTGCAACTGCATGTATTTCCTTTGGGTGCTATGGTAAATTGTGGATATGCAATGTTAATGCTGGAATCGTGGTTACTCCCTATCCCTGGACTATGTTTTTCATTGACTCAAGTGATGCATTTCACTTTATGTGCCAATGTTTTGGCGTACATGTAGCACTTTGTTGTCATGGAGAGGCTGGTGAGTTCCTGATGCCAATGCCATCTGGAGTTTAGTCAACTGGCTTTGATTCCTGATGGTGACATCCTGACGGTAAAGTCATGAAGTTGGTTCCAGGCAAAGAGCGATACAAACAAGACTTCAACGGTGGAGATGGCAGGAGACGACCCACCATAAAGGCAGTGAAGTCAGAGGAAAGCTGCAGCCGTGAAGGGTCTGTAGTTGTTTTGCACTCCATGCCACTGGACCCTGTCCCTGATCTGTCAACCACCGTGTGGTGGCTGCCTGTGCATCAGCTTACCGATGTTAAACCAAGTCATACACAGGCATTCGCCATAAAGGAAATCCATCCCAACATCTCGGATAGGTGGATCCCGGATTGGCTTGTAGAGCTACCTAAGGGCCTATCCATAGATGACGTAAGGAGAACATCATAACTGACTCGAGTATTCGCAGAACTACTAATGTCAGTTAATAATACTGCGAGTGACTAAGGTTTAAGAATAAACAAAAGAAAATCTATAGATGCTGGAAATCCAGAGCAACACACACAAAATGCTGTAGGAATTCAGCAGGTCAAGCATCTGAATCAACATTTTAGGCCAAGACTTTTTGGGACTTATTTGGAAGGGGGAAGACTGCAAAATAGAAAGGAAGGGAGGGAGGAAAGCTAGAAGGTGATAGATGAAGCCAAGTGGGATGGAAAGATACAAGGCAGGGGTTTAAGAAATCTGATAGAAGAGAGTGGATTACAAGGGAAGGAGGAAGGATAGGCAGGTGAGACTAAGTAAGATATTTATCCAGCCAAACAGCTAGGAGACACTAACAAATTAGCAGTTCATTACAGAGCATCACAACTTTTGAGAGAAGAATATTTGTGTTTCTTTGTCAGAAACATAATCTTCTGCCAAAATTATACCATTCTATATTTAACAGAAATATTTTTTTCTGACTACTCTACCCTATCTGCCCTTCATGATTTCAAATAGCTACAAACACATAACTCCAAAGGCACACCAGTGAATCTGCAGATGCTGGAAATAGATAAAAATACAAAATGCTGGCAGAACTGAGCAGGCCAGACAGCATCTATAATAACTCCAGCTACTTTGAAAGAAAAATAATATCCAGTATTTTCAGTGAATTTAAATTGTCAATCAAAATAGCACATTGAACATATGAGGAAACTGTGTACAGAACAAGAGAATGACAATACATCAGTAAGCAATACATGTTGAGAAAATTAGTCATAGATTCCTTGAAGGTGAGTTCATGAGATAATATTTCAGTCCTGGGTGTGTGAAGCTGGATGAAGTTATCCCTACAGGTTCAAGAGTTTGATTGTTGAGAGTAATTACTGTTGCAGAAACTGGTGGTGTGTTCCTGAGGATCATGTACTTCTTCCTGATGGCTGCAGCAGGAAAACAGCTTGCCTGGCTGGTGGGGGCCTCTGATGCTGAAAGTTGCTTTTTGCTTCGTGCAAATGTGCTGAATGTAGGAAAGGCTTTACCCTTAAGGACTGGGACGTATCCACTACTTTTGTAGGATTTTCCTTTGAAAGGTAAGGTGTTTCTATATCGGGTTATGATACAACCAGTCACTATAGTCTGCAGCGCACATCTATACGTTTGTCGAAATTTTAGATGTAAGTATTTATTAAAAGATTTTGTTATATTGGGAAAACGTACAATTTTTAAAAAATAAAACTACAAAACCCATATTATCAAGACCAATAAACATGTCCCTCTATTAGGCCTTTCAGTTTGCATTATATTGCGAAAGGGTTTGTTTGCGCTTTCTGCGCTTCCGGTTGGAGACGTGACCACCGCTGTTGTGTTCTGGGAGTTCGATAACGCTGTCGATTTGTTCAGTTCCGAGGCTTGGTCTGGAGCTGAAGTGTTTACGGCCGTTAACTCTTTTTGTTGCAGAAAAGACTGATATTTTCACGCCCGAAAATTGCAAACAGACGTCGCGAAGATGGTAAGGAAGAAGTATGTTGTTTTTCTTTGAGTTAGCGATTTTGGCTGAGGAAATCGAACCGGGCTCATCCTCTGCTAGGCCTGACAAAACAAATATTGAATTCACCACTTCCTTCACTATTACTGGCCCACTTTCGCTGCAGCTCAGCAAACTGATTAATAACAATTGTTATTTCAACCACTCTTACGCGGCCTGTGTGTTTTAAAGGTCATAATTTGTGCTTGCCTGAAAAATTATGCAAAGTTGGGAACTGATCCTGCTTTCTGCCCCTTCTAGAGAAGTTGTATGGACTGGCCACGAACCATTTAAAACGGCCTATTCATCTGCACCGGGACCGTAGCATCATCCCTGCCACAACGCACTTATAACAAATTTCTCTTATGTTTTGAAATCGAGCTCACGTGTTAGCAACTGATTCCACACTTTCACAAACCCCTAAGTGAAAAAGTTTGCCCTCATGTTCCACTTAAAACGTTCACTTTCACTTTTAACCCATGAATTATAGTTGTTATCCCACCCAACCACTTACATTTACTCTATGTATACCCCTCAAATTCTAGATTTCTCTATCGAATTTCCCTTCAATCTTCTACATTCCAAGGAATAAAATCCTAATCTATTCAATCTTAACTTATAACTTAAGTTTTACAACATCCTTCTATGTTATTTTTTTTAATTTGTCGATGTACTCATGTAATTAATTTACATCTTTCCTGTACATAGGTGATCAAAACTGCACACAATACTCCCAGCATAACATCCCATGTCCTGTACTCAATATTTTAATTTATGAAGCCAATGTGCAGAAGCTTTCTTTATGACCCTATCTACCTGTGACACCACTTTCAATGAATTACAGACCCGTATTCTCTAATGCCTTTGTTTATTGAACTAGTCAGTGCCCTACCATTCACTTAGTAAGACCTACCCTGGTTAGTATGACCAAAGTGCAACCACTCCTCCTTGTCTGATTGAATTCCATGCAAATAGGAGGAAATCTGCAGATGCTGACATTCAAGCAACTCACACAAAATGCTGGTGGAACACAGATTGCTATGTGCCATTTTTCCAGCTGGTCCAGATTCACAGCAAGCTTTGAGCTGATGTAGTTTTTCATTTTGTTCAGATCATTGATATAGATGACAAACAATGACTGATTCCTGTGGCACACCACTAGTCACAGGCCTCCAGTCAGAGGGGCAATCACTCTCTGGTTTCTGCAAAGCTGATGTCTAATCCAATTTACTACCTTATCCTGAATTCTGAGAAACAACCTTCCTGATCAACTTTCTGTGCTAGACCTTGTGAAATGCCTTACTAAAGTCCATGTAGACAACATCCACTGCTTTTCCTTCATCAATTTACCTGGTAACTTCCTCAAAAACTATAGGAGTGGTTAGACCAGACCTACCATACACAAAAGTCATACTGATTATCCTTAATCAGTCCATGTCTATCAAAAACTTTAGAATACCTTCCAATAACTTTCGCACTACTGATGTCAGACTCTCTGGCCTATATTTTCCTAGTTAATTTTTAGAGTCTTTCATAAGCAGCATAACAACATTATCTATGCTCTGTTGCTCTGGTACCTCACCTGTGGCTAAGGATGATTTAAATATCTCTGCTAGGGTTCCTGCAATTTCAGCTCTTGCATTGAGGGAACACCTTTATCAGGGCCTGGGGATTTGTCTACTATGAATTGCCTGAAGAATGCAAATAGCTTATCTGTAATCTGTATAAGCTCTTTGCTGCTACTTTGCTTTACTTCCATGGACTCTGTGTCCATCAACCAAAATAATACAGATTCAAACATTTGATTTACATTCTCCCCCATCTCTTTTGGGTCCATGCCACTTGCAAACTTTTTACACATAACTATAGAATCTCTTAGGATTCGACTTCAGCTTGTCTGACAAAGCAATTCATGTCTTAACCCTCATGATTCTGGTCTTAAGTGTTCTCTTGCAAAAATAGGTACTCCTTAAGAATCTTATTTGTTCTTAGTTAACTATAACTGCTGTGCACCTGATTTGTTTATTAACCAGGGCCTCAATTTTTTTTTGAAAATCAAGGTTCCCTAAACTGACAGGCACATGTAAGCTTTGTGCTCTCAAATTTCTCTTTTGAAGGTCCCCCACTTACCATGCACACCTCCTCTGGAAACCAATCCACACTTGCCAGTTAGTTTCTGATGCCATGGGCCTTTTTTCCAATCTCATCTGGTGTACCAGAACTATACTGTTCCATGTATACTTTGAAACTAATGGCATTAGGATTACTACATGCAAAGTGTTCCTCTACACAAACTTCTGTCACCTGTCCTGCTTCTTTCCCTAATAGCAGATCAAGTACAGCACACTATCTTGTTGGGACTTCTGTGTATTGATTATGAAAAATTTCTTGAACACATTTGATAAACTCTATTCCATCTGCTCCTTTTACAGTCTAGGAGTCCTGGACAATATGTAGAAAGTTAATTTCACCTTTTATAACAACCTTATGTTTCCTGCAACAGTCTGTGATTTCTTTACAAATTTGTTCCTCTAAGTACTTAGGACTATTGGGTGGTCTGTAATATAGCCCCATTAACATGGTCATACATAGAAACAATACAGACACTTTGACCCGCAAAGCTGTGCCAAACATATCCTTACCAAAGAAATTACCTGGGGATACCCATAGCCCTCTATTTTTCTAAGCTCCATGAACCTATCCAGGAGTCTCTTAAAAGACCCTCTCGTATCCGCCTCCACCACCGTCACCGGCAGCCCATCCCACACACTCACCACTCATCACAAAAAACTTAATCCTGACATCTCCTCTGTACCTACTTCCGGGCAATTTAAAAAAGTGCCCTCTTGTGTTAGCCATTTCAGCTCTGGGAAAAAGCCTCTGACTTTCCCCACGATCAATGCCTCTCACCATCTTGTACACCTCTATCAGGTCACCTCTTGTCCTCATCGCTCTGAGCAGAAAAGGCTGAGTTCATTTAACTTATTCCCATAAGGCATGCTCCCCAATCCAGGCAACATCCTTGTAAATCCAGCACTTCCCGTTTCTACCTCCTACCCAAGATCCACAAACCTGCCTGTCCAGGTAGACCTATTGTCTCAGCTTGCTCCTGCCCCACTGAATGCATTTCTGCATACCTTGACAATGTCTTATCCCCCCTTGTTCAATCTCTTCCCACCTATGTTCGTGACACTTCTCATGCTTTGAACTTTTTCAATGATTTTAAGTTCCCTGGCCCCCACCACCTTATTTTCACCATGGATGTCCAGTCCCCATATACCTCCATCCCCCACCAGAAAAGTCTTAAAGCTCTCTGCTTTTTTTTGGATTCCAGACCTAACCAGTTCCCCTCTACCGCCACTCTCCTCCGTCTAGCGGAATTAGTTCTGTCAATAATTTCTCCTTTGGTTCCTCCCGTTCCCTTAAAACAAGGTGTAGCCATGGACACCTGTATGGGTCCCAGCTATGCCTGCCGTTTTGTTGGCTTTGTGGAACAATCCATGTTCCAAGTCCATACCGGTATCCATCCCCCCCTTTTCCTTCGCTACATTGACGACTACATTGGCGCTGCCTCCTGCACACATTCTGAGCTCGGTGACTTCATTAACTTTGCCTCCAACTTTCACCCTACCCTCAAATTTATCTGGTTTATTTCCGTCACCTCCCTCCCCTTTCTTGATATTTCTGTCTCCATCTCTGGAGATGGCCTATCTACTGATATCTACTATAAGCCTACAGACTCTCACAGCTACCTGGACTCTCTCTGTCCTTCTCACAAGCACTCCTTGTCTGCTCTCCATCTCCCTCTAGTGCTTCTCTCTCCCTTTCTTTTTCCCGAGGCCTCCCGTCCCATGATCCTTTCCCTTCTCCAGCTCTGTATCCCTTTTGCCAATCAACTTTCCAGCTCTTAGCTTCATCCATCCCCCTCCTGTCTTCTATAATTTCAGATTTCCTCTTCCCCCTCCCACTTTCATATCTCTTACTATCTTTTCTTTCAGTTAGTCCTGACGAAGGGTCTCGGCCCGAAACGTCGACAGTGCTTCTCCCTATAGATGCTGCCTGGCCTGCTGCGTACCACCAGCATTTTGTGTGTGTTGCTTGAATTTCCAACATCTGCAGATTTCCTTGTGTTAACATCTTTGTAAATCTCCTCTGCACACTTTCTAGGTTTCCATGTCCTTCCTGTAGTGAGGTGACCAGAACTGAGCACAGTACTCCCAGTGGGGTGTGACCAGGGTCCTATTTTGGGTCCTAAACTCAATCCTGCAATTGATGAAGGCCAATACACTGTACGCCTTCTTAACCACAGAGTCAACCTGCGCAGCAGCTTTGAGTGTCCTATGGACTCAGACCCCAAGATCTCTTTGATCGTCCGCACTTCCATGAGTCTTACCATTAATAATCATATTTGATCTACCAGAATGAACCAGTTCACACTTATCTGGGTTGAACTCCATCTGCCACTTCTCCAATCAATGACCCGCTGTAACCTCTGACAGCCCTCCACCCTATCCACAGCACCCCCAACCTTTGTGTCATCAATAAACTTACTTACCCATCCCACTGCTGTAAACTTCTTTTGATCTACCTGATGCAAAGATAACAGGTACTATGGTGGAAGTAACTTTAAGTCTTTATTAGCAAGTTACTGGAGAGAACCCTCCTTAAGCACTCTCTCTCAGAGGCTGTTTCAAGGGTCTGAAGCAAATACGGTTCTTTTTATATCATGCAGTCGCGTGCTCAGATACTTGCCTGATTAATTACTGTGAGAAACATATTGTGCCTTGTGTTTCTTATGGTACCTGCAAGATAAGCAATTAGAGGGAATGACTTTTGTTACGAACCCCATAACTGGGTCACTTACCAGCAAAGATAGGGAGGTCCGTTGAAGTCTGATGGTACAATTTTTAACAGTATTTATTGATAAAAATACACAAAAATAATATCAATGCAAACATACAGATAATATACGTCGTCAATACTAAATCTAAAAGTGCGGGTATAATAATAATAAATAGCTCTACCATTGTCTAGGGGATAACGTATTGTCCAATGGAAATATAAAAGTCACTGTTAGTTCGTTCAAGCTGCAGCGTTTTGGGTTTGAGAGAGAGACAGGTTAAACTTGCTCAGTTCTTGGATGATGCCAATCCTCCGAGTCTTTTGGGAATTGATTTCCCTGTTGTTAGCTAAAAGCCGTTTTTCCGTGGTAAGGGCACCGGTTTCCGGGGAAAAATGGAACTGAACGCACGTGGCCTCCTCCCACTGGCTTCTGCTATCACGGGATCGCTAGCGTTTCTTCTGGTGCGTCTGAGGGGCAGTTCCCACAGACCCTCTTTTATCCTGACTCACAGGATCTCAGATGTCAATCAGGTTGGGGTGATGCAATCCCTCCCTCAACCAGCCCACTTTGCCTGAGGGCTTCCACGTAGCACAGTATTGCAATCCACAAGTTCCTGTTCAAGAGACAATGGCCGTGTCCCGTAGCTTTATGTCACCGGGGGGAAGAGACATTCCGCACATCTCTCACTCATTTCCTGGGTCTCCTGACCCAAATCAGTAGTGATCTTGCGATTCTCACAAAGGAGGGGGCTACCCCGCACCCTTCGGCCCCTCAGAGCTGTGGTACATGCATAACACTATTTACAAGGGCAACAGACTTTTGGGTGGTGGGCCTGTGTCTGTTGAATGTGCCTCAACTCTGAGGGGCCGAAGGGTACAAAGTCGCCCCTTCCTTTTTGAGAATCGCAAGATCGCTATTAATTCGGGTCTGGGACCCAGGAAATGAGAGAGAGACATGCAGAATCCACAAGGTTTGTAATGTGTTCTGGCCTCAGCGAAAACAGAACCACTGATAATGGCCATTGTCTCTTGGAGACGGAATTGTGTACTATTCATTGAAACCCCTCAGGGGACAACCAGAGTGGGCTAGGTGAGAGAGGGATTGCATCATCCCAACCTGATTGACATCTGAGACCCCGTGAGTAAGGATAAAAGAGGGTCTGGGGAACAACCCCTTTAGACGCACCAGGAGAAACGCTAGAAATCCCTTGACAGCGTTAATAGCGAAAGCCGGTGAGAGCTCGCGTGCGTCCCTCCCTTGCCTGGGTTGGCGGGCTCGTCACAGAAGAACGGCTTAGCTAAAGGAGAGGCCACAAGTGAACGGCCACACTAACGAGACTCCCGAAGGATCGAAATCATAAAAGGAAAGCCGGCAAGTTTATCTCCCAAAACTCTCTCTCTCTCTCCAACCATTGCAAACCCAGCGGTCCCCAAAGGCTGCAGCCTGCATGAACTAAGTGAACTTTATATTTCCATCGGACAATACATTATCCCCTAGACAACGATAGAGCTTATTTCTTATTGATTATTATTAAACCCGCACTTTTAGATCTAGTATTGACGACGTATATTATCTGTATATTTGCATTGATACTAATTTTTGTGTATCTTTACTAATAAATACTGTTAAAAATAGTATCATCAGACTTCAATGGATCTCTCTATCTTTGCTGGTAAGTGACCCAGTTACAGGTTTCATAACAAAGTGGGGGCTCGTCTCGAGATTTGATACCAAATTGGAGGGCCAGTAAATCGGGCTTTTAAGTCCAAACGTGGGTCTGGTTGCGCGGGTAACCAGATGGGAAACCAGCAAAGATGGACGTTGATGAATTTATAGAAAACCCGACTCTGGCCGCTAGAGGCGGCCACAAAGTTGGACTTGATAAATATTGCGAAAGGACTAAATCTCGCAGAGGTGAGGTTGTCGATGAAAAAGCGGGAGGTGCTGAGGGACATAACTCAGTATTATATTGTGAAGAATGTGTTTTTGGCTGAGGTATTGGAAAATATCCCTGAAAAGGCACCAGCTAGTGGGACGGCTCAGTTAGAGTTGGAGAAATTAAGGTTGGAACATGAAATTAAGTTAAAACAGCTGGAAGCAGCTGAAAAAGAGAAGGAAAGAGCCGAAAAGGAAAAAGAAAGAGCCAAAAAGGGAAAAGAGCAGGAAAGAGCTGAGAAGCAGAGGGAGCATGAAATTAAGTTGAAACAGCTGGAAGCAGCTGAAAAGGAGAAGGAAAGAGCTGAAAAGGAGAGGGAAAGAACTGAGAAGCAAAGGGAGAAGGAGAAACAGAGGCAACATGACTTGGACATGGAGAAGTTAAGGCAAGGGCGAAGAGTTCAAGGGTCAGACCGAGAGGTGCGGTTTAATGTTAGTCGGGAGTTGAGGTTAGTACCTCTGTTTGAGGAAACGGATGTTGATAGTTATTACTTGCATTTTGAAAAGGTGGCAGTGAGTCAGAAGTGGCCCAAAGATCAGTGGGTGGCATTGTTACAAAGTGTGTTAAAAGGGAAGGCACAACGGGCATATGCGGCGTTGTCCATGGAGGAGGAGGAGTCAGAATTATGAGAAAGTAAAGGAGGCCATTCTTGGGGCCTACGAATTGGTACCTGAGGCCTATAGACAAAAGTTCAGAAATTTAACGAAAGGGTGGAATCAGACGTATGCAGAGTTTGCCTATGAGAAGGGTGTGCTCTTGGATCATTGGTGTGCAGCAGAAATGGTGGAAGAAGATTTTCGGCATCTCAGGGAGTTAATTCTGATTGAGGAATTTAAAGGTTGTGTTTCAGATGATATCCAGATGTATTTGAACAAGAAGCCGAATAAGTCCATATCCGAATTTGCCCGGTTCGCAGATGAATATGCCCTAACCCACAAGACAAAGTTTTCCTCGAATTAAAGTTACCAGAAAGACCGTGGGAACGGTAGAGAAAGCGCGCCGGTTGAGGCAGAGATCCCATGGGAGTTAGTGGTAAAAATAAGGAGGAGGAAAGGCAAGACGGCAGGAGAGGTCCTGGCTTGACCTGTTTTAATTGTGGAAAGGTGGGTCATATTGCATGTAAGTGCCTTGCTCTGAGGAGGGAGGTAGGAAAACGGAAAGCAGCAGTCCCTACAGGATGTATTGTGGTGATCAGTAAATCGATGAGAAAGCCTCAGGTAGACAGAATACGAGAGGGGTCTGAGAAATTTATTTCAGAAGGGACCGTGTCTGTGAAAGAGGGAGACACACCAGTTCCAGTGCGGATCTGGAGAGACTCTGGAGCTGAGCTGTCATTGATTCTCAGTACGGTACTAGATTTTGGTCCTGAGACTGGAGAGCTAGCTTTGAGAGGCATAGGAAAAGGGACAGAAGCTGTACCTTTGCATAGGATCATTATAAATTGTGATCTGGTATCTGGACCAGTTGAAATAGGGGTGCGATCCGAATTCCGGAGAACTGATGTAGACATCCTTCTGGGTAACGATATAGCTGGTGGTGACGTTTGGTTGGCCATGGAGCTGACGAGGCAGCCTGTAAGTGTTGAGGTCCCGCCCCTAGATTCCAAGATCTACCCCACATGCGTGACCATTCGCAGCGTGTTGAGAAAGGCAGCTGAGAAAGAGGCCATTATCGATTTGGCTGAGACGTTTTTACTGACCCTGTACCAAGAGGGGTTAAAGGGTGGTAAAACAGAGAATAGGGAGATGGAAAAGAGTAAGGGAGAGGAGGTAGACCTGCCCTTAGCCAGGAGGTGTCGTGGTTTTTTGTGCCCCACAAATGATTAGGAGACGCAGAAGATTCTTCAAGAAGGGTTAAACTTTAATTTGCAAATCAAAGCTGAGTCAGTCATTGAGCTAGTCGCTGATTGCCCACCGATCCTTGGACATATGTTTTATAGCAATCTCCTGGTCCAGTTGCATTAGCATATGTAATCGGTCTACAGTTGTGTATCACACGTACATCCGCCACTATTGTTTCTACCCATTGATTTAATCATGTTCTAATCTACATCTCTTAGCTACCTCTCATTAACACACCATTGTCTTTTACATTCAATTGGATACATGCATAGCAAATAGCAAACTCAGAACTGACCAATGTCTGGTTTGACAGAACTGTTTGAAGAAGTTGAAAATTTTAAATGTGTTCCTGATAATGAAATGAGGGCAGTCCTAGATGAAAAGGATGCCATTACCTTGAAGAAGTCTGCTGGGTTGGCAGATGAGGTTGTTTCAGCCCACAGCGTTTTACTCCGGAAGGGAGTTGCCCAGAGAGTAACTGGGAGAATCAGGGGAACTTAGAATTTGAAAAGGATACAGATATTGAAAGCCTGGAAGAGGCAGATGTCCCATTTAAGTGTGTTCAAGATGTGGATGCACGTGGTACTGAACCTAGTGATGAAACTCAGGAGAAGTCTGAGGAATCTGATTCAGTTAAAAAGGAATGCAGTCCTTGTGGGTCAGATGGACGTGGTTCAGTGAAGAAAGGGTTAACTTTGATAATAGTGGGAAGTGAGAATTCCCAGTTGTTTGTGCTTGAAGGTGTGTTAAAAGTTAGTGAGAAGATAAAAGGTGGTGAAGTGAATATTATTATTGAAAGGGAAAAGTGTAGTTCCTAAATTGAATGAAGAAAGTTTGAAGTCTGGATTGGTGTCAGAAGCAGTAACCAGGCTGAAGGGACAATGACTTGTTAACACAGTGCCTGTGAATCAATTACAGGTTGAGTTGGAATGTAAAGGTGTCCCACACACTATTGTTATTCAAGAGTGTGGTGTGAAAAAGCAGAATTTGAAATACTGTTTGGACAAAGAGGGATCTCTTACAAATCTTGAATTGAAAACTAATAGAATGAAGGGTCCTGAAGATAAAACTAATAACTTGCTTAAAATAAAGAATTGTGTGGAAATTCGGAAAATGGTCTGAGTTTAGAACACATTGTTGATAAAATAACTCCTAAGAAAGGAGCATGTGAAAGCCTATTCCCCACTGGTGAGCTCACCACGTGAGAGTTAACTGGAAAAGGGGCGAGGGTTGACGGGATGCCATTTTAAATAACAGGATCCGGTTTTAAGGGATTTCGACAAAGCATGTAAATAATAAAGACAACACCATGGAAGATTGACTGTTAAGTTTGAAAGTAACAAAGATTAGTATTTGCATGAACTTTTGTAGTATACATGTCAGCTAAGATCACAACTCTTTAGTTTTTGTTTGCTGAAGGAAAGGAATTAAAAAAGAGGTGGTTATTAAATTGGAGTCTGATGCTACAAGAATTTATTAAGGTACAAGATGTTAAGATATTAAAGGAAGTGACAATGTATTCCCTCTTGTTTAATAGGTGCATCTAATGAATTAATATCTTGAGTCAAAATCTTAGGTACATTTAATTTTTGCAAAAATCTATTCATAATAATAGTATTATCAGAGAATTCAGATTTATAAAGATTGGAATAGAAATCCATAAATATCTTAATAATTTCATAAGGGTCTAATGTTTCAGTTCTATCTGGTCTACGTATTTTCAAAATCTGTCTTCTGACCATATTTGCCTTTAACTGACCAGCCAGTAGTTTACCTGAATTATCACCATGTATATTAATTTTGACTTTTACATTTAAAAATTTGCTGCTCAGTGGCGACGGCCTAAAGCAGATCATGTTGTGTTTGAAGTTCAACCTTTTCCTTATATAGATCTTCACTAGGTCTTACTGAATACACTTTATCTATCTCTCTAATTTTATTAGTAAGCACGAACAGTTCTGCTTTAGTTTTCTTTCTTAGAGCTGCTGAATATGAAATTATCTGTCCCCTAAAAAAAGATTTCATTGTATCCCATATAACCAAATTTGACATTCCTTCAGTAGTATTAAGTTCAAAAAATATAGAAATTTGCCCCTTGATAAAACTAACAAAGGCTGGATCCTATAACAGTACGGGATTCAATCTCCACTTTGACATTTGCAAAAAACTATCAAAGTGTACAAAAGGTATTTTAGAGTTAACAAAAATAGGTACCCCTCTAATTTTATTATTCAATAAAGAATGATATAAAGGTCCTTCCCAGAATTTGAAAAAGCAACCTTTATCTTGTCTCCATATACGAGTCTCTTGCACAAAAATAATATCTGCATTGTGTTTTTAATTTCTTAAAAATCTTCATATGCTAATTAGGATGATTCATGCCATTCAAATTCCAAGAAATTATATTGATTTGATTAGCATCCATGTTTAAGATTTAATTTAAAGTTTTATAAAGAAATCTATTGCACAAGCACAGACTAGATCCAGAGGAAAATAACAGCACTGACTTGACCGGAAGTGACGACATAATTGATAGAAAGTGTAACCCTTAGAACGGCCCAGTCGAGAAAGAAATTAATCTAATAGCCCCACCTCTTTCCCCCAAAGCCCAAGTATTAGCGACCCAAAAGAAAGGTCACAAACTAAACCTAATAACCCTTGATCTCCATTTTGCAGCTATGTTTATCCCACCAATTCTAGACATGGTAGAAGAGATGAACAAATTTCAAATACTGCAATGCTATGTCTAACAATAGTTAAAACATAACTGGTGACGGCCATCTTAGTTAATCTGAAGTATATTAATCATGTATTCAGAAAAGAATAAATCCAAACAAATAATATATTATGACTGATTTTTTTAAGAAAACTTACATGTCATACAAAAAAGGTGAATATATATATGTGTGTGTGTCTCTCTCCCCCTCTCTCTCTCTCTCTCTATACACACACACACACACACACACACACACACACACACACACACACACACACACACACACACACACACAGATACACACACACACACACACACATACGAATATATGCTCATTATTAACAAATAAAGAGAAGAATTAAATCAGCCAAGTCCTGTATGGATATCCATAAAGCATAGAATGGACTTTCCTCAAGGCACCTATAAATATCTCCCAGCAAAATCTTCCACTATACGAACTTCATTTGAATTGTAGATTAGTTTTTGTCTTTTTCTGGCCTCTTGGAGTATGGCTTTTTTGGTTGTATAATAATGCAAGCAAAGTATGGGTGGTTGTCTACGTAGTCCAGATGAACGCCAAAATTTTGGAATACTGTGTGCTCTATCGAGCACAGGGTTCGCTTCAAGAGAACTTTTAACAGGTCACCAATTTCAGTATTTTCAGGCAAACCCAATATATATAAATTCTTCCGTCACGCTCTGCTGTCTAAATCAATCATTTTTTCTTCATTCTTAATTCCGAGGTGACTTCATTAATTTTCTTTTCTATAGATGACATCTTCAATTCTTGTTCGTTGATAGTTTGCCTGAATAGTTCCTGTTCCCTCTCAATTTGATGTGTTGTTTGTTTGAGCATCTGAAATTGAAAGTCCAAATTCTTCCAAGGTCCTTAAACTGTAAAGATGGATTTTTCAAGCTTCCCGTTAGCATCCTTCAGTTTATCAATCTTAGTGTTAAGCGAACCAAATTCAGATTTCATATCTTGTACAGAAGAGAATATTACTGCTAAAGTAACAGGTTCCTCCAATTTCTTTATTTGTCCCATTTGTTCCATTTCAGGAAAAGTCTTGCCTCTTTCTAATTCAATACCAGATTGACTTCCTGCCATCTTGGTTAAGTCATAACTCCTTCAACAGAAATAATAATCTTCAAACTTAAAACAAATCTATCAGTGGAATGTAAGAAATAAAAAAGTGGAGCTGCAGTAAAACGCATCTGCCCATTACGTTTCTTATGTGTTTTATGTGCATAGAATGGTAAAATACACATTATATACTAAGACAAACGTTTGACTAACTGACGCTAAATAACTTGTACCTAAGTCGGAAATACTTGTTCTGACTTACGTACAAATCGACTTAAAGATGGACCCAGGAACAGAACTTGTACATAACCCAGGGACTGCTTGTTGATACGCTTTATTATTTCCACTTTATTTTCAATCACAATTGCTTCCTGTCAGTGGAACAAAAACACTGTGAGCAGCAGTTTCCAAGCCTCGCCGGCTCCCAAGATCCACTCAGTCCTGAGGACCACCGCACTGAGACAGACTAAATGGGACAAGTGGGGTCTGTGCTGGGTTTGGGTATTTGATCCTTCACAATATTCACGTGGGAATTTAAACTGGAGGTGGCAGTGTTTTTTTTTACGAGGTCGAGTTGCGAGTTCGACATCAACCCGGCACGGATGGTACGGGAGTCACTGGATTGACATCAACCCGGCACGGAAACGGTCTGACATTGGTTCGAACTCGGGAAACTCCGTTCTCGGGCCCAGCACTGATCTCACTGCGCCACCAGCCGACTGGAACGGGTTTAAGCCAAATACAAAGTTAAACACTCAACACAGTGTCAATGGCAATGACTTAAAATGGCGGACAGGGTCATGATCCAACTTAAAATGGCAGATAGGTCGTGATCGGACTTAAAATGGCGGACCAACTTAAAATGGTGGACGCCGTTCTTCCTCGGTTCGTAAGTACGAGTTGTCTGTAAGTCAGATGTTCATAACACTGGGATTAACCACTGCGTTGCTTAGTAATAATTGTAGCTTTCATCAGGGCAAGGCCTTCACATGCTCCATTATTCTCACTTTATCCCGACTGTAGCCTAACATTTTTCCAGTGACTGATGGCATTTCACCTCTTTATGATTGCTTTATTATTTCCACTTTATTTTCAATTGTGATCGTGATTATTTTCGTGAACAGAAACACTGAGGATTTAGAGCTCCACTGGGTCCTAAAGTCCTCCGCATTGAGACAGGTTAAATAAGGAACTTGAGCATCTGCGGTTTTTTTTGTTATCCGCCGGGGTCCCAGAACCAGTCCCTTGCAGATAAGGAGGGTGGATTGTAATTGGTTATAATTAAGAGCAAACTTATGTGTGCTCTGTTCTGGATTGTGTCCTTCACTGCAGTACTGCTTGTAGCTTTTAGATTAATGACTCACAGCTGTCCCTTGAGAATGACAAGGGGGCTAGATTCACACTGGTTGGATACATCATGCCATACGATTTCATGTCACACTTAAGTTCCCTCGTTTGCTTAGGGAAAACTCATTGACAAGGCAAGAATGTATCTGTAATTAAAACCTTGATTTAGTGGACGCTCTTAACTAAGTAATTAAGTTTTGCTCTAACTGACGGCTGGAATATCTGTTCAACTCAGTGTTCTTCATTTCACCAGTTGTATAAATTGTCATGTTTCTGAGTGTCATGAAGCTTGTCATGATTGAGCGAGAGAGAGAGAGAGAGATTCTCATTCTCTTTGATGTTTGGCTCCGAGTTTCTCGCCGGCTGAGTTCGAACAAGTAAACTGGTGAAAGGATGAAGTAAAGAACTGTTTGTGGTGTGGTTATTTGGTCCGGCAAATTTAAGTTTACAAAACATCATTTGTGGAAAGAAATGGGTTAAATTTTCATGTCCAAATTTCTTCAGCAAACTTGCTCCCTGTTGTGCTAATAAAATTTTTACATCCAGTATTGAATCTAAATCAAGTTCTTTCTCTTTATCTACCTAATTCTCAAGGGCATAGGTGTTTTATTGTTAATGATAGTTAAATAGGTTGAGGGTTTTAGAGGACACAGATGAATCTAGGAGACAGTTAAGTAATGATTTGAGGAAATGAATAAATACATGTTTATTTGTTGAGTTAAGAGCAATTATTTATAGGGGCACTTTTTTAAATGATGAAATATATATACAGAGTAACAGTGACTGCACTTCATTCCAATCTTCTATATGGTGGTGTACCGGGGCAATGGCTTCAACATAGGTGATGCCAGCAGGCTCAATAAACTGATTAGAAAGTACAACTCTGTTATAGGAGTCAAAGTGGACACACTGGAGGCTGTGGTAGAACAAAGAACACAATGGAAAATCCTGGCAATTCTGAATAATGTTTCTCACCGTCTACACGTCACCTTGGCTAAACACAGGAGTACTTACAGTTATAAACTAAAACAATGGTACTGCTCCAAAGAGTACTGTATGAGGTCATTCTTAGTCTCTGCCATTAGGTCTATAATGAGTCAACCTGTACCCAAGCAAGTGATGCCGCTTTTGTTATACTGTTATTAACCTATGTTTACCGGAGCTCTGTTTCTCTATTTACTTCTCCCATGTCCTTTGTTCTGCTACAGCCTCCTGTAAGTCCAGTTTGACTTCTATAACAGAGTCAACCTTTCTAATTGAGCCTTTTGGCATCACCCACATTGACGCCGTTGCCCCAGCATATCACTGGTGTGTACTTGTAAAACAGACTGGTAGGACATGTCTACACAGTGGCCATCATATACAGGCAGCCCCATAATCTTCACTCAATCTAACACAAAGATCATAATGTTGCAATCAGTATGATTGCTATTGATTTAGATATATACATAATTTATTGATATTTGAGGTAATTACAGTTACAGTAGCATTCCATTGTGCAGACTGTGGATACTACAAACTCACAAATAACTGAATTCTGAAGCAATAAGATCAGAAACAAAAATCATTCACATATTTTTGTTTAGAACTACACATCTCTATTGTTTAGAATGTTGATTCCCTCAAGTTAATTCTGCGAACACCTGGCAGTGTACCTGGATAACACACTTAAGTAAACACCAACACAGAGTCTATACAAGAAGGGCTAGAGTTGCCTCACCTTCTTGGGAAGACTGAGATCCTTTGGAGTATGCAGGTCTCTCCTTCAAATGTTCCACTAGTCTGTTGTCATCAATACATTCTACTGTGCAGTGGTGTGCTGAGGCAATGGCATCAACTCAGGTGATTCCAATAGTCTCAATAAAATGATTACAAAAGGCTGGACACACTGCAGGCAAAGGAAAATCCTGACAATTCTGAACATGTTTCTAACTCTCTGCGTACTATCTTAGCTGAACAGAGGAGTGCTTTCAGTAATAGACTTAAGACAGCTGCGCTGCTCCAAAGAGCAGAATATGAGTCATTCTTAACCTTAGTCATTAGACTCTGAGTCAAAGTGGGGACCCCTTCTGTTTGAGATAATTTTTTTTATTCTTTCTCGCTTCTAATATTTGTGTATTTGTATACCTGTGCATTTATAGTGCTACTGTGACACTGATTTCCTTTGGCATCAATAAAGTATGTATCTGTCTATCTAATTGTAAAAGTTTGTCTATAGAAAGTTTTATATCTTTTCTCATGTATACTTATATATTTTAATTTGAAATACATAATGTTTTAGATTGAAATGCTACAGCTGTGTTTTTGTTTCTTTCACTTCATTCTATTCACTTGTATACACTTGAGTTGTTGGTTGGGTGTCTACAATATTATTGTAGAAGTTCAGTTGATCTCACCTAGCTCTATCTCAAAAAACCATGTCAGGGAAAGGTAATAAAGTGTACAGTCCTGGACTGTGAGCTTTCCTATATTCTGTGTTGATCATTTTGTACATTTTTATTTGCTGCTTCCATATTTTGGGTGATTAAAATTAATTGGTTTAAAAACCTGGGAACAGAAAAGTGCTAAATTTTCATTTCTTTTGCAAACAGCACTTATTAGTAGGCTGTCAGTATGGGCTTTGAAAGCATCTTTATTCTCTTTCTTTCCTCCCTCTTCAGTTAGACATAAAGTGCCAGCATAATCTAATTGTGTTAAATGGAAATAGTATTAGTAATAATAGTAGTAGTAGTAATAACTCATACAGACAGTCCCCAGGTTATGTACAAGTTCCATTCCTGAGTCCATCTTTAAGTCAGATTTGTATGTAAGTCAGAACAAGTACGTCAGGTATTATTTAGTGTCAGTTAGTGAAACGTTTGTCTTAGTATACAGTATATATTTTACCTTTCTATGCGTATAAAACACTTAACAAATGTATTTATTCCAATAATTAAACCACTGCATTGCTTAGTAATAATTGTAGCTTTCATTGGGGCAGGGCCTTTCAAATGCTCCATTATACTCACTTTATCCCTTATCCTTTAAAGCTGTTCCGATCGTTGACCAACTGTAGCCTAATGCTTTTCTAATGACTGATGGCATTTCACCTCTTTCCAAAGGCTTTATTAGTTCCACTTAATTTTCAATTGTGATCGCTTCCCGTCAATGGAACAGAAACACTGCAGGTGTCGGGTCCCGACCTCCACTGGCTCCCAAGGTCCGCTGGGTCCAAATGACGACTGCACTGAGACAGGCCAAATGGGACAAGAGGGGGCTGTGCTGGTTTTGGATATTTGATCCTCCTCAATATTCTGCGAGGGAATTTAAACTGGTGGCAGTGGTTTTTTTTACGAGGTCGAGATGCAAGCTCGTTAACAACCCGGCATGGATGGTATGGGAGTCACTGGATCAACATCAACCCAGCACGGGAGCAGACCGTCACCAGATTGATCTCAGAAACCTCAGTTCTCGAGCTCGGCACTGATCTTACTGCACCATCAGCCAACGGGAAAAAGAGGAGGGGTGGTCAGGGTGAAACTTAATAAGAAAAGTTTAAGCCAAATACAAAGTTAAACGTTCAACACAGTGTCAACAGCAATGACTTAAAATGGTGGACAGCATTCTCCTTCCTCAGTTCATAAATATGAGTTGTCCGTAAGTCGGATGATCGTAACTCGGGGACTACCTGTATTTCATAATATGAGTAGTAGTTCTCAGGTTTGTGCACAAACTTAAAACACTTCTTTAGTGCTGTAGGACTAAACAAAATGACAGCCCATGTGAAGTCCTTTCCATCTTGGTTATTTTGATTGCACCTGTCATAACTTTCTTTTTCCTTGCAGATGATGCTATACCTGAGTTGATATTTATCTAATCAATGCCACTTCAATGAGTTTACTTTAGGCTGTAATTTTTTTTCTTGGTTTCCACCCTCCACTATAGGTATTATTGGCTACGGCTGTTTGTACCAAGGCTGGAAAGGCAATTGTGTCACGCCAGTTTGTGGAAATGTCAAGGACCCGAATTGAAGGCTTATTGGCAGCATTCCCTAAACTAATGAACACTGGGAAACAGCACACATTTGTGGAAACGGAGAGTGTGCGGTATGTCTACCAACCACTGGAAAAACTCTACATGGTGTTGATCACAACCAAAAATAGTAACATCTTGGAAGATTTGGAAACACTACGACTGTTCTCTCGAGTGGTAAGGCTAATGAACAAGATAACAGTGGGCACAAACTTGAACGTGGTGAAATGAATTTCAGGGTACACCGCTGCATTAATTAGTGCTGGTCATTCCTGGCAATTGGGAGACCAGCATGATAGGATTGCCAATTGTTGTGGGGCTATAGGCATCTTTTCCCACTTGAGTACTCAGTTTAAGGCCACATTCCCAACTCATGAACTTTTCAGTATAAGAACATATATGGGTGTGGCACCTTGATGACTTGTACAAATGAACTGAAAACAAATCCAGCTGGGAAGTCATTGTCAATGCCATTCTTATGCTACACATGAGAGATTAGGGGATTTTACAGAATAATATACCTCATCTAATTTCCATTTCATTGTAACAGGCCTGTTTGACAGTGTTAGGAAGTATAGTGATTCTCAGTTAAGGAAGGTATGGGTAAGGTAGAGTAGCGAACCTTCCCCATGTCTAAAATTTAATACGTCTTAAAATTTTCCAGAATAAATATACATATACAAGGAATTTTGAGTTAAGCCTCTTTGCTCATTCTTGAGCTATCAAAGAAGTAGAATTTATTTTATAAATAAATGTCATTTAGTTTATCTTAATGTCAGAAACACACTGAGTCTCAGCAATTTGCAGAACGGTAAACTTTATTTTTCGAGTCTGCAGAGTCGGACCCAACCAGCTCCTGCTAGATTGAGTGCCGAATTACACTTTGCACAGTTTTTTATACCCTACTTGTTTACGACTTTGTGAGTTGCACCCATGTGAGGTGCAGACATTCTTCCTTAATCTCATTACAAAATTACAAATGTGATTACCCCTTTGGCCCACTTATCAGCCTCAGCGCATTAACACCGTTATTGTTCAACCGTTAAGCATGTCTTCCCGTTACCCGTATCGCTTCTTTAATCAGCAAGCTATTGTTTCATCCTGATTTTGCAAATTGGTTTATACGTTGCCCTGCAAGTTGCTTTGCACGTTCTTTCTGTGTCAGCACATTCTAAATGGACTCCTTAAGAATCATTTCTCTCACTTAATATGTATTATAAAAGTAGAGATGCTGATTACTGTCCTAAAGTGTAGTGCAGTGCTTTTAATGTACAACTGTCCAGATTGATGGCAAATGGAAGATTTGTACTGATCAACAGTGGGATTAAATGTTTGAGATAGGAGCAGCTACATGAATTTTAAGATAGTTATGCATTGTTAAGGAGACTAGATTTATGACAGGATTCTTCAGTAAATTTAAGTAGAGCTGTTTAAGTTGTGCTGTCCAGTTAACATATGTTTAGTTTGAGATTTGGAACACCATTGGCTCTTAAGAATTGGCAGGCTTTGTTCAGCCTGTTCAAGAGCTCTGCACACATTATTAATGCTAACATTTCAGTTAGGTACTGAAGGAATATTGTGTTGATGGTGTACTCTATTTTTAGGAAGTAGTTTTAAATAGGTTCTGTCTTTCTTTGGGCGCAGTGAAAATATCCCTAGTATTATTTATTAAACTTCATTAATATTTTCCTCAAATTATGGATAACACATTCTTCAGCCATAACTGTTATTTTTCCTCTAGCTGTCAGATTCTGACCGCTCATTGCAATTGTGATTTTAGCTTGTAAATTAGCTGAATTTGTAAAGTGTTATCCTTTAAAAGCTGGCTAGAAAGTTAAGAAGATATTCACTTTTTCTTACTTTGCTTTGACAAAGTATTTATAAGATTTTATGTTATAAAACAACTGTTTTTCTTTACAAATAGTCTTTTCTGTGCCATCAATACCGACTTCATTAAGGATATTCCAACTTCATTAAGGGTATTCTGCTTGCATTTCTCAAATATTACCAATGAAAATGTGTATTCTTTGTATTTTATCGATCTGTTCTTGATTCTTGATGTTCACTATGTGATGAATACTTTAGTAGCAAACTCCAAACATTGTTTAACACAATGTTTCCCAATTAATTTCTCTTGCTTAAGTCTTTTTGAAATGATACTGGTGGTGTACTCGTACAGTAGAAATGGCAAAGCAACTAAAATTCATCATGGAATGCAAAATAGTTAACAACAAGTTACTCTGATTGGAGTAGCATAGAGGCTAAATCGTATAGCAAGGTATAAAAAGAACAGATATGTAATAGATGTGTGTAAATAATCCTTATGACTGATCCCTAAAATCCTTGGATGGACAAGTAAGTAGATACTCAGGAAACCAAACACGAGGAAATCAGCAGATGCTGGAAATTCAAACAACACAACAACACAAAATGCTGGTGGAACACAACAGGCCAGTCAGCATCTATAGGGAGAAGCACTGTCGACGTTTCGGGGCGAGACCCTTCGTCAGGACACCAAGGTGAATTTATTCTGAAAGATGACTGGGAAATGACTGTATAAAAAATATTTGAACATTCAAACATGTTTGATTTTAAGAAAATGAATAAGATTTATCATTCTTGAATTAGAGGTATTGTGATCCAGAGCTGCAGAACGGAAAGTTTTATAACAAACTACAATTAACTCAAAGTGGATTTATACATAGCAATCCCCATATATTACTGTTGCAAGATGTCATTAGAAATGGTACACCCTCCAAATCTGTTGGTGTGAAACTTAAGTTACAGACAAGAGAGTCTGCTAGATCAAGGCTTAATTACAAATCTAAGTGTGCAAGATGTCAATGATGCTGCGAAGGATCATTTGATGTGGAGAGCCATGATTGCCCAAGCATGTAACACGCAAGGCTCATGAAAAAGAAGTTTCTCTTTTTTCTGCCAGAATGAAATCAAGGACCAACCGGTTCTGTAGGACTGTTTGCTGATTGCAATAATTTCAGTGGATATTTCTGTTACTCGGGCCTGTGTTTCTGTCAGGGCCCCTGTAATATTGTTGGCCAGCTCTTCAAGTGCTGTAGCCAAATCAATTATCTCTCGAGAATTCTTAGCTGTTCCATAGGAGGGAAAAGCGATCATTAAAGATCACTCAGACTGTTATACCTCTCTGCTGCTTCTTCCAATAGGGGTAACCCTGCAGCTGGGCCATGACTCTCAGATGGGGTACTAAATATACTAGGCAACAACAGCTGGTCCACCCTTTGCTGGGACTTTGCGGGTCCCATCTGCTGGCAGTTTCCCTTGGGAGTCTTATATAGGCCTGATTTCCAAACACCCAGTGGGTAATATTTACTGATCGGGGAGGGTCTGCAGTGGTATAAGTGGTACAGCTGCTATTTCCCAGAAAAATTGCATCTACCCCCCCCTGGAAGTTACAGTAACAGGTGGCATTTACTGCTCTGCTGTTGGGTACCCGCAGATATGGCCAGGATGCATGATTTCCAGTATATGAGATTCCATTTGGTGGGCCTGAGATACCATCCCTCAAAACAGTGACAGCCACAGTCATCTCTGACTGGACTACAGTTCCACACCTCACTTTCCTGAGTTAATTTAGAAAGCGCAGGCTGAGAGTTTCTCACTCTTGTTGAGCGGGATTACTGGCATTAGAATCATAGTTTTACCATGCTGTGGAATTTCGGCACAAACCCAGCAGGACCCTGGTTCTACCTGTTTGGCATAGGTGTGACAGAGACACAGAAAGATATATGTATGGGGCCCCCATATACACCACTGTCAACCAGTCCATTTTCCTTTAATCTGAGAGAGTCCTACTCGGTTCCTTCAGTAACACGTTCGCAGTCTGATTGATGTAGCCACTGAGATTGCCCCTTCAGTTTCACAGCCATGGGAGTGGTCAGTAACATCTGATATGGTCCTCTCCACCGAGGTCCGAGTTTCCCTTGATCCCAGTTCTTGATCAGGATAAAATCCCCAGGTTCTAGGGTTGGATCGTCACTCCTCTCTGTGGGGTAGTTCTCTTTCTTGTAAGCCTGTCGTACTGCAAATGTAATGCTTGGAGAATTTTGGTTAGTTGGCATATATATTTCCCCATCTCTTCCCCTAGGGTATGCATATCCGATTTTTGCTGGTAGACCTTCTGGGAGCAATGGTACACAATGTCTTGGTCCCCAGGATGCCCTCATGGGCCAGTTATAAATGATTTCAGCTGGTGACAACCCTGTTTTCCCCTGTGGGGTAACCCTCATGTTGAATAGGACCTTCAACCAAATGAGTCCAGTCTTCGCCGTTAGTTTGGCCAATTTACTCTTCAGAGTGCCATTGCCTCATGCCACTGTGCCAGTGGCCCATGGGTGGTGTACACAGTGGAATCATTGCTTGTTAGCTAATTTGTTACATACCCCTTTGTTTACTTTCACCACAAAGTGTGGGCCATTGTCGGAGCTCAGCATCTCGAGTTATTTCCTGTAATTATGGGAGTTATTTCCTGTAATAATACTTTCACAGCAGTCATAGCAGTATTATTGGTAGTTGGAATAGCTTCAATCCATTTACTAAACACATCTATAATAGCAGTATCTATAGAGATGTACCAGGCAATTCAGTAAAATCAACTTGTAGACATGAGAAGGTCCACCTGGCAAGGGAGTCGTACCTGGTGTGTAGGGTACAGGTTGCCAGCCAGTTCTCCTTTTCCAGGTGTGTACAATTATGTATATAATCGACCAGTATTGGTAAAAACTGTGTAGAAACAGAAACCTGTCCCACTGGGGTGATCCAAAAACTTAGGTCAGGGTCTTTCTGGTACCGCATCTGGGACCACAGTTTGCAGTGCTCTGCAGAGGCACTGAAAGGTGCGTCATTTCAGCTTGAGTCATGGAGTTTTGCTTGATGGGAAACAGAGGGGACTACAACTACTGAGGATTGTGCCGCACTTCTCGCTGCCTCATCCACTAAAGCATTGCCTTTAGTGACCTGGTGGGCCGCACACTTAATAGTAGCCAAATCTCGAGGTAGCTGTAGAGCAGTGAGTAAGTTGTTTACAAAGGTGGCATTACTAATGGGTAGCCAGAGGAAATCAGGAATCCCCAATGTTCCCAGAGAGTCCCGTAGTCATGTACAATTCCAAATGCACGATGGAGTCTGTGTAAACGTTCGCACTTTTGTCTGTTGCTAGGATACAGGCACGAGCCAGAGCAAACAGCGCAGCCTTCTGGGCAGACAACTGCTTCAAAAGAGGACTGCTCAATTTCTTCATTGTCCGTCACTATGGCATATCCAGAACACCGTTTCCCTGCTGGATCCACAAAAGAGCTTCCATCCTCATAAGATGTCGCCTCGGGCTTGAGGGGGTATTGCGGAACGGATGGGAGAGTCGTCCTTTCTTCACTGTGATCCAGACGGGGGCAGTTGGTGCGGCCGACTTCATGGCCTTAAATTGAGATGGGGTACAATGTCCTGGGTTTGGTCAAGGTTAAAAGAGTCTCTTACCAGATGTCCCACCTTCACCTCAGATTCCTTCCAGTACCGGAGTTGGCCTGCGGCCATGTCTTGCCATTCTCTCTTGGTGCTGCAGGCTTGTTTCATCAGGGTGTAGGTAAGGAACCATAGGCTGTTTAGCTTGAACCCAGGGCAAACCATAACGGTGGTATGGGGAAGCACCTGTCCTGTCTGTCACCAAAGGACACCTGGAACTTCGGCCAGTAATGAAGCTGTCAGTTTTTCACAGGGTGATACCCTTTTTTGTGCTTAGAAACTCGACTTCCAACTAGATTACACCCCAGACTGGTGGTGACTGTAAATGAAACCTCACACTGGTTCCCCTGGAATTCCACCCGCAGTGGCTGGGTACGTGAATACATGCATTCTGTGCCTTCGAACCCACACAGAGTGATTGTAGCGTCTGATAGCTGGAATCCTTGCTCCTGATTGAGAGTGGTTTGGTTGGCCCCCATATCAATCATAAACAGAATTGGAAGTCCAGCAACTTGCGATATTACATTGGGCTCTTCCTGAGGGTTGGTACTCATGGTAGGGAGCATCCTTATTGCCAATTTCTAAACAGGTTATGGGCAGAGAATGATGTCATTGTCCCCACCTGTCCCTTGGTAGGTTTTTGTTCCCCTGGGCACCTCACCCTCCAATGCCCAGGACATCCACAATTGAAGCACACCCCACTTGGTCTGGGGTTGCCCCCCCCCCCCATACCCCATACCTATTGCCTGTCTGTGATAACGGTTGGCAAGGTGGACCAGGCCTACCATTCCTGGAATCCTGACAGTTAGATGGAAGTCGTTGGGCTGGCATTCTGATGGGTCCTGTCCAATAATAGTTCAGGTTATCAGGGTACGGTTAATCTGGAAATTGATCTCAATTCTTGATCTCAATTCTGATCTAGCCCTTTCATATCCTTCTTCCCTCTGAACATATTCACCTTTAATTATTAGTTCCCTTCGGGGTTGATCGGGATTTGAAATGCGGGTCACAGTAATATGTCATAGCTCGTGGCATTGGATTTCAGTCATTGTCAGGACACTTTGTGTTACAGTCAGTCCTCCTTATCCATGAGGGATTGGTTCCGGGACCCCTTGCGGATACCAGAGTTCGTGGATGCTCAAGTCCCTTATTTCTTGAGGCTTCCAAGGTGCATACACAGGAATTACTGAGAGCTGTTCCTCCTCCGCTGCTCGTGGATTGGGTAGCAGTAGAGAGAGGCGAATGCATGGAATGGGCTGCTGGTGATAGTGGTGGAGGCAGATATGTTAGGGTCTTTTAAGAGACTCCTGGAGAGGTACATGGAACTTAGAAGAATAGAGTGCTGTGGTTAACCCTAGGTAATTTTCAAAGTTAGTACGTGCTTGGCACAGCTTTGTGGGCTGAATTGTGCAGTTCACGGTTGTATTGTACAGAGCATTGTATTGTGCAGTATGATTTCTATGTTTCTATTCTTTTATCACCTTCCCAGTAAAATGGGTACTGTTGTTACTAGATACCATGGGATATTTTCCTCCAGTAAACATTTAGCTACTCTAATTGCATCATTCTTTCTATAAAGAAATGCTGCAAACCATCAGGAAAAACATCAACAATGACCAATGCATATTTTCCCTTCACATGGAAATACTTCCATAAAATTCTATAAAACAGTATCTAATGAAATTCTGGAGGCTTTCAAGGAGCTTTCATAAAAACGTTCCAGACTTGCTAAGTGGGCTGTGACTGACTGTCACATAAAATATACATTGACTACTACTGTACTAGGATAGTCTACAGTGGCTTTTCAGTATACGCACTCTATATCCTTTAGGAATGCAGATAATAGTAGTTCGCATATGTAAACTTCTTTTGATCTACCCAATGCAGACACCACGTGAAAGTAACTTTAACTCTTTATTAGCAAGTTACTCAAGAGAACCCCCCTTTAGCACTCTCTCTCGGAGGCTGCATCGACGGTCTCTCCCTCCTGAAGCAAATACAGTTCTTTTTATATCATACAGTCACGTACTCAGATACATGTGGGTTCACCACCTTAGTTTCTGTACAGATTAGTATTGTTAACTTTATCAGTCATAAATTGCTCATTTAACAGTTTTAATTGTCACTATGTCTGGATACAGACAGACAATGCCTCCTGCCCTTGAAAATAGCCACTCTTTTTAATGCTTATCTTGTAGGTACCATAAGGCGTACTAAGCAGAATATGTTTCTCACAGCAAGTAATCAAGCAACGATACGTTACTCTAAGCAAAACCAAAGTTAAGTGCAGATTGCACACCAAGGATGGTGTCACCCGTTCAGCTTATCTTATGAGAAAACATCTGGGATTCTATAGTTTTTTCTCAAGCTCTTAGCTGCTATGACCCTTACAAAAATAGCCAGGGTCACAAGCGGCCTACAAGATGCTAACTTCTTAATATTACAGCATTTTACACAATAAATCTCTTACACAGTAGTTTACAGGGACAGCTGGAAAAAGTAGAAATGTATGATACAAATGTATGTCTTCTATGCTAACTTCTACTGGGTCTAATTTCAGAACATTAATATACTGTCCTTGGACAGAATTCAATTTAGGCTGAAAACAATTTATAATAATACAAAATGTAATCCTGAACTTTCTGTTGTATATGTTCTTCTACAGACTCAATTCTACCTTGTTTTGTATCCATAGTCTTAAACCAATTAGTTTTTTTTGTTAGGAAAGGTACATGTAATACATTGTACATATTTTTTATAATCTTTATTTGGTATTGTGATAGGTTTTGGACTGATACCAATACAGTATATTTGAAAACACTGAAATCTAATCTCATAAAATTTGAAGTTGGGCCTAAGTATTCCCTCATTAAGAATTCAAAATCCATAATAGTAGGTTCATGTCACAAAACAATAGTTTCAAGATTTTCCAAACCTGTCTTGGGTTGGGCAATTCTTCTACCATGTCCTGTAATTCTTCTGCCTTTAAAGGATGATATACTGCACTTGTTTCCCATCCATAAGTTTTCACACTGATCTCCCCCCTTATTATTAAACATACTATTCTAAAGTTCCCTTATTTTGGGCAGGGCAGTACTGCCCTAGTCCTATTATTATTATGTTCTTCTTCTTACCCTCCTTTCCATATTTTTGTTCTTTTATTTAGTACAGCTACCTGCAAGGATTAAACTTATGAACTTAGTTTATACAAATCCCACTCTTACTTACTCTTTTTACTGGTATTCTTGCATCCCAGAATCACAGAAACTGATCTACTCAGTAGACAATAGTTCAGATTTCGGTGTATAGAACAGAAGTGGGCAGAATCTTATATTTGCTACTCACCTAGAAAGGCCACACAGAGAAAAACACAAAACTCTTTTGGTGACCCTTCCTCTGCCAGATTTGCCTTGCGAGCAAGCAGTCACCAGAATCCCCCTTGATCTGTCCCCATATCTAAACGTGTGATCATGGTGGAACCTTTTCATTACGTTGTATATAGCAAACAACAGTTAACTCAGCTTGGTTCAGTCATAAGCACATTTATTTGCTGAAAAAGAAGACTATCACCGCAAAAGAATGGGCAATACCTTTGAGAAAACAGAGCATAATCGATCCTTTATACACAAATTTTACTTTAAATTAAATTCTGTATATCTTCTTTATCAGTCTTCTTGACATTCTTCCAGTAATACATCTGTTTGTCTTTCTGCAATTTATTATATACTCGAGATCTATTGGCATAATGTTTCACAAGTATATTAGCAAAGTACTCTGTCATAATATAGGTTCTATTTAGATGCTACAAGTAAAGGTGAACATTAGGAAGAATGTGATGTTTTGGATATGGAATTGTTTTAGTAACAATATGTAATATTAGATATTTTCTTGTGTTTAATATTAGAAACTTTAAATTGAAGTTAAGGTTTAGGTGGATGAGCTTCAATGCACCCTTTCGTTTGGTATATTTTTTTTTATATTACAATCATATAATAATAGTAAGAATGTAGCTTAACCTCTGTTGGAAATTTGTATCTTATCACTTTTTAAGTAAATATAACAGGAATATAATAGATAAAAAACATAAGTTTTCTTATGTCCACACTACCCGTCCTATCTATGAATTTCATAGTATTGGTGATGAAAGTAATGAGACTTACTAGGAGCCTTCTCATCTGTATCATTTTGTAATTCTGTACAAAAGATTTAAAACTTCATAGCTGAAGAATGGTTTGGTATCCCCTATATATTACCACAAGTGCTATTAATGATCATTATAGCTGAAGGATTTAAAATCCAAGTAAGACTGTAATGAGTTTGCATGTCATGGACATACTGATATTGTAGCTAAATTATGTTTGTTGTCTGCCTTGCAGGCACTTGATGTTTAAAATGCTAATTTGTCTTGTAGATTCCAGAGTACTGTAGAGTTCTGGAAGAGAGTGAGATCTCAGAACATTGCTTTGATCTCATCTTCGCCTTTGATGAAATTGTGGCACTCGGTTACCGTGAGAATGTCAATCTAGTTCAGATCAGAGCATTCACAGAAATGGATTCCCATGAAGAAAAGGTTTTCCGTGCTGTTCGAGAGGTAACTGGAATAAGAATTAAGAATAACTAACAGTTAAATGGAAGTATTTAATATGAAGTAGATAAAAATTTGGTATCAAACTTTATTATTTACTGACCTGAAATTTAATGTTAAACTTTATGTTTCAGTGATAAAATAGTCTTGCCTCAAGCAATAGTTTATTTGTTTCAGTCATCATCTGGATGTTTGGGTATTTAATATACATGAATACCATTGTTACTCCCTTTGCACCATTGGAGTTATGGTTCATGAGTCTGTTCATCATGAGGTCTGTTCAAAATCGCAGATTTTTATAGAAGCAGAGAAGTTGTCCCATTTTGGTTACCTGAGTCTTCAAAATCTTATCTATGTATATGTCAATGGTCTTGTAGTGTTTTCTACTATGTAAAGGAAGATCTCTTAGCATCTCTTACTCTACATCCATGACAGCTCTCACACACTTCATCTTTTAAAGGATTTCAAATTTCTTAGCCCCATCATCTTATTTTTACTGTGGATGTCCAGTCCCTATGTACCTCCATCCCTCACCAGGAAGGCCTCAAAATTCTCCTTTTTTCTGGATACCAGACCTAACCACTTCTCCTTCACCACTACTCTCCTCTGCTAAGCTTGAATTTGAACACACTAAATAATTTTTCCTGCGGTTCCTCCTACTTCCTTCAAGCAAAAATTGTATACAAGGGCACTCACATGGATTCCAGCTAATGCCCTCATGTTTGTCGGCTATGTGAAACAGTCTATGTCCCAAACCTGCACTGATGACTGCATCTGTTTTTCTCTTAGTTATATTAACCAATGTTATCTGTTTCAGAAACAAGAAAGAAAACATGCAGTTGCTAGACATTGGTTGAAATGTGTTGAAATGCCTTGGGATTTTCCTTAATCGTTCACACTAAGGCCTATACGTGGTCTTTTCCGGGTCTCCTAAGCACTTTCCTAGCAACCTTGTAATTTTTAGAGCTCTAACAGTGCCTAATTTTTGCTATGCTATATCGACGACTGCATTGGTGCTACTTCCTGAATCCATGTGGAGATTGTCACGTTGCCTTCAACTTCCACCCTGCCCTCAAATTTACCTGGTCCATTTCTAACACCTCCCTCCCATTTCTTGATCTCATTGCCTCTATTTCTGGAGAAAGCCTATCCACCAATGTCTGTTACAAACCCACAGACTCTTACAGCTACCTGGACTCTATTTTGTCTCCACCGCTACTTGTAAAAACACCAACTCCTTCTCTCACTTTCTTTGCTGCATCTGTTCTCTGGATGAGGGTTTTCATTCTAGAACAAAGGAGCTGTCCTCCTTTTTCAATGAAAGGGGCTTCCTTCCCTTCCTGCACTATCAATGCTACCCTTAACCACATCTCTTCCATTTCACACACATCTGTTCTTACACCATCATCCCACCACCCAACCAGGGATAGGGATCCACTTGTCCCCAACTAGCACATAATTCTCCATAACTTCTTCCACCTCCAACAGGATCCCCCCACCAAGCACATCCTTCAAACCCCACACCCTGTTTTCTGTTTTCCACAGAGATCACTCCCCACACAACTCTCTATTCATTTGCCCTCCTCACTGATCTCCCTCTTGGCACTTATCCTTGCAAGTGGAACAAGTGCTGTGCCTGCCCCATACCTCCTTCCTCACTACCATTATGGCCCTGAAAAGTCCTGCCAAGTGAGGCTATTCTTCACCAGTGAGTCTGTTGGGATTATATACTGTGTTCAGGCCTCCTGAATATCAGTGAGACCCAGCGCAGATTGGTGATTTCTTGGCTGTGTATCTATGCTGTCTGCCAGAAAAAGTGGGATCTCCTTGTGGTCACCCATTTTAATTATACTTCCTATTCCCATTCCAAAAAGACTATCCACAGCCTCCTCCATTGTCAAGATGAGGCCACATTCAGGTTGGTGAAGCACACCTTATATTCCATTTGGGTAGCTTCTAACCTGTTGGCATGAACATTGATTTCTCAAACTTCTGGTAATGATCCCTGTTCCTCACCACCCCCCCACCCTTCATTTCCTATCCCCATTTCTTTTATCCACCTTCTCTTCTAACCCACCTATCACATCCTACTGGTGCAGTTCCCCCTCCCCCCACTTACTTTCTTCCATGGTCTTGTGTCTCTTTCACCAATCAACTTCCCATCTCTTTGTTTTGACCCTCCCCTCCAGGTTTCAACTATCATCTGTTATTTCTCTGTCCCCTCCCCCAACTTTTCAAATCTACGCCTCAGCTTTTTTCTTTCCGGTCCTGCTGAAGAGTTTCAGCCCAAAACATTGATTATACTTTTTGGCCCATAAGTGATGCCTGGCATGTTGTTCTTTTAGCATTCTGTGTGTGTTACTCGGATTTCCAGCATCTACAGATTTTTTCTTGTTTTTCTCAGCATATTGAAGCCTTGAACATCTCATTACATGAGGTAACATTCATAAAACATTAGTTTAAAATTATTTAGTGGTGTTTTGCTGTTTGTGCTTGTTGCAATCCAGCAACAGATTTGAAGAGCTAAATTTTGTTTTTGTAATTTATTTTTTTATTGAAGTTCATCAAACATTTCCATAAGATGTATTTCAGACATTGTACTTATATATCATATAATCACATATATAACAAATCAGAGATTTGTTATCTGAGGTATACACTTATAGAAAAGAGTGGAAAGAAAAAACAAGCAAAAGGAAAGAACTATGTACAAGTAGGGAGTGATCATTTTTTTTACAACATATTCATTGATTTGTGAGAGTAAAATCAGGCCTATGAGGCATTATGTAGTTAAACCATTTCCCCCAGTATGAATCAAATTGTTCCAGCTTATGATTAACAGATGCTGTTATCTTCTCCATTTTGTGAATGTCCATTGTAATTTCCATCTATGTATTTAAAGTTGGGCTCTCCTGTGATAACCATTTCCTAGTAAGTTTTTACCAGCCACCAACAGTATATTCATTAAATATTTATCTCTTTCCAACCATTCTTGAGGTATATATCCAAAATATATTGTCTTACTCTCCAAGGTTATTTCACATTTAAAGGTGTCTTGTAGGGCATTGTGTAACCCCCTCCAATAGTTTTTGATAACAAGGCAGTCCCAAAAAATATGATAATGATTTGCACTTTGATTTCCACAATTTCCCCAGCAAACAGGGAGTTTACTATCATAATGGGATTTCTGAGAGGGTGTAATAAAATATCTCATCGTTTTTCCATCCAAACTCCCTCCATTTCTGTGAATTGGTACACTTTCATTGATATCTCCATATTGTTGTCCGTTCTTCCTCAGATATAATTATCATTATCATTTGAATCGGGAGCAAGTTACAGCTTGTGATTCAGCTGGGAGCTCAGAGAATTCGACCGTGTAGGTAGGATTTAAGCCTACCTGGTCAATACCTGTGGAGGAGGGGGAACTGCGCAGGTGCAAGTGACGTCAGCGTCGAGCGCGCACTTTAAAAGGCAGGACTTCTTTTCAGAGTGGTCATTTGAATGGGGAGCAAGTTACAGCTTGTGATTCAGCTGGGAGCTCAGAGAATTCGACCGTGTAGGTAGGATTTAAGCCTACCTGGTCAATACCTGTGGAGGAGGGGGAACTGCGCAGGCACGAGTGACGTCAGCGTCGAGCGCGCACTTTAAAAGGCAGGACTTCTTTTCAGAGCGGGCAGCGGAGTCCGTGGAAGCAGAGTCCTGGGCTTTGGCTAAGTGGGCTTCGGCAAGCTTGTGTGATTGCTCGCTGAGGGGAAGAAGGTAAGGTCGCTAGGTGCTTTTTAGACTTATTCTATTAATCCAGTTCAGGTATGGGGGAGACAGACAGAGCAGTGGTGTGCTCCGTAAGCAGTATGTGGGAGGTCAGGGTCAACACAGTTGTCCCTGATGACCACACCTGCAAAAGGTGCGTCCAGCTGCAGCTCCTATCAGACCGAGTTAGGGAGTTGGAGCAGGAGCTGGATGAACTACGGATCATTCGGGAGGTGGAGGCAGAGATAGATAGGAGTTATCAGGAGGTAGTCACACCAAAAAACCAGGAAGTAGGCAGATGGGTGACAGTCCAGAGAGGCAGGGGGAGCAGGCAGAGAGAGCAGAGCACCCCTGCGGCCATTCCCATTAACAATAAGTATACCGTACCAGGAATGAGTTGTTGTGGTCCTGCCTCTGGCACAGAGGTTGAACCCTCAACTAGGAAGGGGAGGAGGGAAGAGAAGAGAGCGATAGTTTTAGGGGACTTTATAGTTAGGTGGGCAGATAGGAGATTTTGTGGGGCAGTTCGGGAATCTGGGATGGTATGTTGCCTCCCTGGTGCCAGGGTCCGGGACATCTCAGATCGGGTGCAGGCTATTCTTGAGAGTGAGGGCATGAACCCAGATGTAGTGGTCCATGTAGGGACCAATGATGTAGGTAAGGTGAGTGAGGGGGTCCTGCTTAGAGAGTTCAGGGAGTTAGGAGTGAAGCTGAAAGGCAGGACCTCCAGGGTGACAATCTCAGGATTGCTACCTGTGCCACGTGCGAGTGAGGCGAAGAATAGAATGATTATGCACATTAATACGAGGCTGAGAGCATGGTGCAGGAAGGAAGGGTTCAGGTTTTTGGATAATTGGTCTTTGTTCCAGGGATATTGGGATCTGTTTCGAAGGGGTGGTCTACATCTGAACCGGAGGGGTACTAACATTCTTGCAGGAGTATTTGCCAGTGCTGCTCGGGGGGGTTTAAACTAGATGTGCAGGGGGCAGGGATCCAGATCCAGAGGGTTGGTCAGAAGGTGCATGGAGTTAAATGTGTACAAGGTTTGGGTGATCTTGAGAAGGTCATCAAAATTCAGGGTGCAATTTGCCCGATGGAAGTTCAAGGAGCTGGGTTAGGTACAGTAGACAGTGTTTTAAGCAAAGAGAGGAGGAATGGGCTAAGAATTCTATACTTGAATGCGCGTAGTGTCAGAAATAAGACAGATGAGCTTGAAGCTTGTTGGGATAATGGAGACATGGCTGCAAGGGGATCAGGCCTGGGAATTGAGTGTACCAGGGTATACGTGCTATCGTAGAGACAGAAATATGGGAAGGGGGGTGGGGTGGCCCTGTTGGTGAGGAATGAGATTCAGTCCTTAGCAAGAGGTGACTTGGGAACAGGGGAAGTAGAGTCTGTGTGGATTGAGCTGAGGAACAGTAAGGGTAAAAAGACCCTAATGGGTGTTGTGTACAGGCCCCCAAACAGTAGCGTGGATATTGGGTACAAGTTGATTAGGGAGTTAACATTGGCATGTGCTAAAGGTAATGCAGTCGTTATGGGAGATTTCAACATGCAGGTGGACTGGGAGAATCAGGTAGGTGCTGGACCCCAGGATAGGGAGTTTGTGGAGTGTCTAAGGGATGTATTTTTGGAACAGCTTGTGTTTGAGCCAACCAGGAACGAGGCTATTTTGGACTTGGTGATGTGTAATGAACAGGAATTGATAAGTGATCTTGAAGTAAAGGAGCCATTAGGAAGTAGTGATCATAACATGATAAGTTTTTATCTACAATTTGAGAGGGATAGGGGCAGATCAGAGGTGTCAGTGTTGCAATTAAATAAAGGAGACTACGGAGCCATGAGGGATGAGCTGGCCAAAGTTAAATGGGCGGATGCCCTGGCAGGAAAGACAGTGGATCAGCAGTGGCAGATATTCTTGGGCATAATACAAAAGATGCAAATGCAGTTCATTCCAATGAGAAGGAAGGATTCAAAGAGGGGGAAGGGGCCACAGTGATTGACAAAGGAAGTCAGAGATTGTATAGCATTAAAGAAAAAGAAGTATGACAGGGCTAAGATGAGTGGGAATACAGATGATTGGGAAAGTTTTAAGGAACAGCAGATCTTAACTAAAAAAGCAATACGGAGAGAAAAAGTCAGGTATGAGCTCAGTCTAGCCAGGAATATAAAAAGGGATAGCAAAAGCTTTTTTAGCTATGTGAAGAGAAAGAAAATAGTTAAGAACAATGTTGGCCCCTTGAAGAATGAATTGGGAGAAATTGTTATGGGAAACAGGGAAATGGCAACAGAATTTAATGCATACTTTAGATCTGTCTTCACCAGGGAGGACACAAGCAATCTCCCAGATGTATGGATGGGCCAGGGTCATAAGATATCAGAGGAATTGAGACAGATTGACATTAGGAAAGAAACTGTGATGAGTAGACTGGTAGGACTGAAGGCTAATAAATCCCCGGGTCCAGATGGTCTGCATCCGAGGGTTCTAAAAGAGGTGGCTCAGGAAATTGCGGATGCATTGGTAATCATTTTCCAATGTTCCTTAGATTCAGGATCAGTTCCTGAAGATTGGAGAGTGGCTAATGTTGTCCCACTTTTCAAGAAAGGAGGGAAGGAGAAAACGGAGAACTATCGCCCTGTTAGCCTAACGTCAGTCGTGGGGAAGATGCATGAGTCCATTATTAAGGACGAAATAGTGGCACATCTAGATGGCAGAAATAGGATTAGGCCGAGCCGCATGGATTTACCAAGGGCAAATCATGCTTGACAAATCTGTTGGAGTTTTTTGAGGGTGTAACAAGGATGTTAGACGAGGGTAAGCCAGTAGATGTTGTGTACCTAGATTTTCAGAAGGCATTCGATAAGGTGCCACATAGGAGATTGGTGAGTAAAATCAGAGCTCATGGCATTGGGGGCAGGGTTTCAACATGGATAGAAAACTGGTTGGCAGATAGAAAGCAAAGGGTAGCAGTGAATGGGTGTTTCTCAGACTGGCTGGAGGTGACTAGTGGGGTACCACAGCTCTCTGTATTGGGACCACAGCTCTTTACAATTTATGTCAATGATTTAGATGAGGGCATTGAAAACTATATCAGCAAGTTTGCTGACGATACTAAACTGGGTGGCAGTGTGACATGCGAAGAGGACGTTAGGAGAATACAGGGAGACTTGGATAGACTGAGTGAGTGGGCAGATACTTGGCAGATGTCATTCAATGTGAATAAATGTGAAGTTATCCACTTTGGAAGCTGGAACAAGAGGGCAGAGTATTGTCTGAACGGTGTCGAGTTAGGTAAGGGAGAAATGCAAAGAGACCTAGGAGTCCTAGTTCACCAGTCAATGAAGGTGAATGAGCAAGTGCAACAGGCAGTGAAGAGGGCAAATGGAATGTTGGCCTTTGTTACAAGGGGAATTGAATACAAGAACAAGGATGTTCTTTTGCATTTGTACAGGGCCCTGGTGAGACCACACCTGGAATATTGTGTACAGTTTTGGTCTCCAGGTTTAAGGAAGGACATTCTGGCAATTGAGGAAGTGCAGCGTAGATTCACTAGGTTGATTCCTGGGATGGCAGGGCTGTCTTACGCAGAGAGATTGGAGAGATTGGGCTTGTTCACGCTGGAATTGAGGAGATTGAGAGGGGATCTGATTGAAACGTTTAAGATAATTAAAGGATTTGATAGGACTGAGGCAGGAAATATGTTCCAGATGTTGGGGGAGAGCAGTACTAGAGGGCATGGATTGAGAATAAGAGGTCAGTTATTTAAAACAGAGTTGAGGAAGAGCTTCTTCTCCCAGAGAGTTGTGGAGGTGTGGAATGCACTGCCTCGGAAGACGGTGGAGGCCAATTCTCTGGATGCTTTCAAGAAGGAGCTGGATAGATATCTGATGGATAGGGGAATCAAGGGATATGGGGACAAGGCAGAGACTGGGTATTGATAGTGAATGATCAGCCATGACCTCAGAATGGCGGTGCAGACTCGAGGGGTCGAATGGTCTACTTCTGCACCTATTGTCTATTGTCTATCCCTCCTTCCTTCTCCCATTTTTTTTTAATGTATGAAGTCAAATGTGTTTTAAGATTTGACAACCCCTTATACATGCTTGAAATGATTCTACTACCGTTATCTGAATTATATGCTTTTCTAAAGAGCTCTATCAAGCATGTATTTGCCTTGGTTACATTTTTAAGCATCTTATGAACATATTGTCGTATCTGTAAATACCAATAAAAATCCTGTTTTTCTAATAAATATTTCTCTTTAAGCATTTCAAAACTGAATAGTGTTCCTTCTTTCATTATGTTGCAAAGAACTGTTATTCCTTTAGCTGTCCAGTCCTTAAATCTAGCATCCAATTTATTTGGTGTAAAATCCGAGTCATATGCATACCATTTAAGAATTGCAAAATCTCCCTCTAGATTATACTCTTTTATAGTAGTTTTCCATATTTTAAGAGTCAATTTCACCCCTGGGTTATCAATAGTATTTATGTACCTTTGCAGGTTGTTATCAGCCAAAATTGCTTGTATTGGGATGGGAAGTACCCGTTCCTCAATGTTTTTCCATTGGGCGTCATATGATGGGTTGCACCAACATATCACAGCTCTCAACTGTGATGCAAAATAATAATCTCTAAGAGAAGGTAGGCCCCATCCCACCTATTCCTTTGCGAATTGCAAAGTTTTGAGACGAACACTAGGCCTTTTACCCTGCCAAATATATCTTGATAGCATCTTGTTCTAATAGACTCAATCATTGAACTGAGAGTGAAAAAAGGAATCAGGTTCCATCTTGCCACATCTTCCTTAATTTTTTTTATATAAAGGCTGATAATTACATTCTGATAATTTTGCCAGATCTTTTAGCATAATGATGCCCAAATATTTGAAAGACTCTGTGTGCCATGCCCAGGGGTATCTACTTTCAATTTCTCTTGGTGGGCTATAGTAATATGAAAGTATTGGGTTTTATCTATGTTGATCTTGTATCCTGATAATTGACCATATTGTTCAAAGGATTGCATCAATTTAGGTAAAGAGTATGTTGGTTGCCCTAGATAGATCAAAATGTCATCTGCATAACAAGCCAATTTATGCACTGTCCCTTTAATAGTAATTCCCCTGATATCTTCATTTTGTCTGATGTATTGAGCTAATGGTTCCAGATACAGCACGAAGAGTAGTGGTGACCATGCACAACCCTGTCTCATGCCCCTTTCTAGGGTAAGACTATTTGATAAATATCCATTGATTTTAATCCTAGCAGTAGGATTGTCATATAGTGCCTGTATAGTTTTAATAATTGTGTCTTAGAAACCAAATCTATGTAAAACTCTGTAAAGAAAATTCCAATTAACTGAATCAAATGCTTTTTCAGCGTCCACGCTTATCACTATTGCTTCGATTTTATTTTTTTGTATATGATCCATAATGTGAAGTGTCCTTCGTATATTGACTTGTGCCTGGCGTTGTCGTATAAAACCTGTCTGATCATTATGTATCAGTATGGGAGAAACTCCTCTAATCGTTTGGCCACGATGGAGGTAAATAATCTATAATCTACATTAAGAACGGATATTGGTCTAAATGACCCACATTCCATTTTATCCTTGCCTTCATTTGGTATAGCTGAGATTATCGCTTCCTTCCAACTGGGTGGCATTTGTGCCTCTCTTAGAGCCCAGTTCAGTTTTTGGGAATAAAACAAGAATTAACTCATTTTAAAATTCTTTGTACCACTCTGCCGTATCTGATCCTGGTGACTTGCATAATTTAAGCCTACTAATTGCAGCTTTTAATTCAACTTCAGTTATGTCAGCAGTCATCGTTCAATTTTGATCTTCGCTTAAAGTGGGTAACTCTAGAGAATTCAACAAGGTGTCAATTTGGGTTATGCTTCCCCCTGGAACTTTGGAATATAGAGTTTTGTAAAACACTTCAAAAGCTTCTTGAATTTCACTTAGCTTTTTTTAAAATCATTTTCATTATTGGGTCCCTAATTCTATGGATGGTATTTTCTGCTATCTTTTTTTTCAGTTTCCACGCCAGTATTTTCATAGATTTTGATCAACTTTCATAATGTCTCTGTTTCTGAAACATTGTTTCTTGCTGATTTCTTGCGTAGCCAAGTTATTTATTTCATTCCTAATTCTTTTAATTCCCCCAAGGAATCCTGTGCTAAATTCAATTTGTGCTTTTCTCTAGTTCCTTCAGCCTATTTTG
>NW_026779013.1:315000-357500 GCF_030144855.1 Hypanus sabinus
GAAAACACGAAGTTTTGGGCCAAAACCCTTGTTTATGACTGAAGAGGTGTGCATTGCTTTGGATTTCTAGCATCTGCAGATTTTCTCATGCTCAAGAAATTTGGTATTTTAGAAAACAATATTCATTTGATTGATAGTTCTTTCACTACTTTGAACAGTTTTACTCTACATCATTAGCATACCATACTGCAGTGTATACCCTCATCAAATGAACTGCAGTTATTTGGGTAGGTTAATTTACCTGTCAAACTTGCAGACATTATTACCAAAAGGTCAATGACATTCTAACACTTAGGTCTATTGATTTACTTGCCAGTGGTCTATCAACAGCAGGCTATAATTAAGCACTTGTAGTACTGCACAATGTCACTTGCAGACAAGAAACAGCTCATACCGACACACCTGAAATTATAGTGAAAGACTTCAGCCAGTCTTGTTTGAAGAAAGCGAGAAGATCTGCAGTTGCTGGAAATCCAAACGCACAGGCAAAATGCTGGTGGAGCACAGCAGGCCCGGCAGCACCTATGGAAAAGTACAGTCAATGTTTTGGGTTGAGACCCTTCAGCAGGACTGGAGAACCTCAGACTATGATGTGAATCGTGTACATGAACAGCTGGTCGAAGGCATATGACAACTGCTCACCTTCTTCACCCAGCACCTCTGTTCTCCGAAAGGAAGTACTGAACATTTCACTGTGAGCTTCTTGATCTCTATCTGGCTGTCTGCCATTTCCATTTTCTTCCAGAGGATTGCCATTTCACAGCCCCTCGTGCACACAAAGGCAAACATATCAGACCTTTGATGGCAACAACATCACCTTGGCCTACAAATCAATTTATATGGAACACATCAAGGGAAAAAATAACGCAGTGGCCGATTGCCTTGTCTTGTATACTGCTTTTGACTCTGTACATGGCCTCTGGCACCTGGCCAGGAAGGCCTCACGGAAACTGGTTGTACTGAGGTTTGTTTGGAATAGCCTTAGAAAAGGACATGAATGGTTAGACTGCTGACTGCGTGGAGTGTCAGTGAGCCGTAATGACTGTCATGATCGGGTACCAGTGGCACCTTTTGAGGTCCCTGAGTCATGTCACATTGACCATGTCAGTGTGGACCTTGTTGGTCCTTTTTCTCTCTTCTGTGATTTCATGCTCCTTTTGACCATGGTGGATATACCAGCAGGTGGGCTGAGAGCATCTCTTGAGCATTAAAGGTGGCTACAATGTGACTTGGTTGTTCATCAGATCTGGGTTGCTCAATTTGGCACCCCATCTAATTCCTCTGACCACAATCCCAATTCATTTTATCCATCTGGGCTATGATGGCCAGAGCCTCACTGTTAAGATACATCACATCACAGTGTATCACTTGCAGTCAAATGGCTTATTTGAGTGGTTTCACTGCCCCTTAAAGGCTGCTCAAGGCTTCCCTGTCTGATTAGTGTTGGCATGATTGTCTCCCTTAGGTCTTACTGGGGCTCAGAACAGCTCCAAAAGAGGTCCTACATTTATCAATGGCTGAATTAGTGTATGGGCAGATTTTACAAGTATCAGGTGGTTTTATTCCTGATGCCACAACTGCCTGTTTAGCCTCTCAACAGAATTCCACCATTCTCAGTAAATTCAATTTCTTTGCACCTGTTCCTGCCTCCCATTATGGTGTACAACGCTCTTGGTTTCCTGTTGCTCCAGATTCCGCCTCATTTGTTTTCATCTACCAAGATGTACACCATCATTGCCTTAAGCCCCATTACAATGGCTTGTTCTGCACTTTGGAATGGGGACAAAAGAATCTCATCATAGATAAGAGGGGTAAATCTGAATGTATTTCAGTAGATTGCCTTAAACCTGCCTGTTACAATTTAAAAGATTCTGCTACCATGCCCCAGCATCACAATATGACCATGAGAGTGTTAACGCACCTCTGGATAAGCCAGAGGAACTTCCACCCATTGAACCTAAGTCGACTTGGTTGGCTCATCTGAGCTCCAAGAGTGAAGAGAATATTGATTGGCTGCATCATGGTCTGGTATGGACAGTGCCAGTTCTAGTGAATTCTGGTGTTGGTGGGGGTGGGGGGGTGGGTGCTGTTCTTTTGTAGGCTAATGTAATTGGGAGAAATGAACAAAATTCACAAGCACTGACATTGCATTGCTGATTTCACTTTAAGAAACTGTTCCTGCTTGATGAAGTTGTTAAGTAGAGGTTCTTAGTGGACTTTTGTGATTTAGGTTTTGGAGTTCAATAAAATGTATTAATAATTTCATTAAACATTAGAAGCCTCACTTTGTTTTATTTGTGGAAACCTACAACACCACTTTTGTAGGCTTTTGTAGTGAATCAGCATTAGAATCAGAATTTGACTGAGTGGTATCATAGCAATCTCCTTTCACTTAGTGTCAACAAGACCAAGGAACTAATTGTGGACTTCAGGAGAGGGAAATCAGAGATCCATGAACTGCCCTCATAAGAGGATCAGTGGTGGAGAGAGAGAGAGAGAGCAATTTCCTGGGTCTTACTCTTTCGGAGGACCTGTCCTATGTCCAGCATGTAAGTGCAACTGCGAAAAAAGCACAACAATGCCTCTGCTTCCTTAAGAGTCTGCGGAGATTCAACGTGACATCAAAAACTTTGACAAACTTTTATAGATGTGTAGTGAAAAGTGTATTAATTAGTTGCATCATGGCCTGGTATGGGAACACCAATGCCTTTGAACAGAAAATCTTTAAAAAGGTAGTGGACTCAGACCAGTGCATCCTCACTAACCATGTTATGCATTTTTCTTGGTGCTGTTTTAGTTACTATATTGTGGATTTGTTGAGTATGCCCACTAGAAAATGAATCTTGGGGTTATATGTGGTGATGTATATATTCCTAGGTCACTCTTGGTTATGGCACCTGGTGTACTCAGAAAATCTGCAGAGGTTGAAGAAATCACACATTAGCGTCCTGAGGACAGTTAGAAATGGGCATATCCCAAAATAAAGTTTCTTTAACTGTCCTACAAATACGTATTACATTTATTACATTCTGAATTATTTTAAAAAAAGTCCATGTTAATGGTAATATTCTGTGTACCCAGAAACTTTTAAGAATGGACTGTGTATTTCATTTTTAGACACAAGAGAGTGAAGCAAAAGCAGAAATGCGCCGAAAGGCAAAAGAATTACAGCAAGCTCGCAGAGATGCAGAAAAACTAGGCAAGAAAACTAGCTTTGGGTTTGTCAGTGGTGGAATCTCAAGCAGCTCTGTAGCGTCCGTGATTACAGACACCATCATTGAACCAGAGAAGCCGAAGATGATGCCAACAGTAATGAGGTTGGTTTCAGGTGCTTCATGTGCTTTTCTGAAAAATTAATCTTCTTTTCCATGAGGAAGATTGTATCTTCATGTCATGGATTTGTTGCATGTGAGTGAATTTTTATATTACTGCTATATGTGCATATGAGGACACCTGCACCTTCATATTTTTGCGCTTCGATACCACCGACATGCATTGTGCATCTTTGATTTATTAACTGCTATTTTTAATTTTAATTACAAGGATAGTAACCACTAGAAGAAGAAGAAGAATGCCCTTAACTCCTGGTGGAGTCATTGGGGTGCCGTCGTGACTTTTTGAACTGATCTTTTTGGTGATTGCTCATCATGTGGCACTTCAATAGCATTCTCCATTTTGTTTACGAGGTCGAGTTGTTAGCTCGATGCTCAACCCAGCACCCATGGAAAACATGCAAGGGAGCCGGCTAGATTCAAACTCTGGCCCTTTCTTCCCAGAGACAAGCACTGATGCCATTACGCCACCAGCCAGCCAGTAACCACTAATTTTATAATAAGTAAATTAATTTGCTTTTCCAAGATAATGAATAGAAATGTTGGAGGAATGTGCCAGACTTGGTCTTCATATTTTATTGAAGTATAGAAGTTGTCATTTGTATATACAGTTGTCTCACTGTTTATACTGTAAGATTATTAAAAATTTGTCTTAATTTCAAAAGTGAGAATTTGGAATGAAAGTGGCGCCTGCCATATAGATATTTGTATCATTAAGAGGAATGTTAAAATATTTCAAGATAATACCTTTTAAGTTTCACTTTCCATCATTAGTGTGGAGATTCAGATAAAACTGTACGTCTCAAATGTCATTGGTGTACTCATAAGCATTTGATTTGATGTTCTCATTTACTAGATTAGTGATGGTTACATCTTCTGACGTTAATCTTTGAGTCAAATTGTGAACTGGTGTCAACATGTAATAGGCATTGATGTGGCAGTGATCTTCCAAGGTATTGGGTCATTGTGCTAAGGATCTGATTTCCTTCTGTTTAATTCTTTTGACTAGGATTTAAATTTCTGAGTTATTTGTGAATGTTGACCCGTAAGTGTTTGAGTCACACAAATTTACCTTAACATTCTGTCTTCTGACTCAGATATATTGGCAACAGTTTTTTTTTACTAACACAGTATTTTAAAGAATTATATTTTAGATGTATCTGAAACCACTTGAGTTATGAGAATGTTGTTTTGTCTATGCAGCTTTTCTTACCTACCAGCTGAGATACTGCTAAATTTATTTTTATGGGGTAGCATACAAAAGTTAATCATTCCTTGTCCTGTTTCAGTGAGTAAAACAAAATGTTATGTGTGAAATGTACGTTGGATCAAAGCTGTGCCATTTTCAATCATTATAACGTGTTCTCTTGTAGATTAAGGGCTACTTGTATGAGGAGCTTATGTATATGTAATCAGCTGCAGTATTCTTCAATTACTCTCAGTAATGCATCCAGAAGGAGGATCTTCCAGCAACACCCAGTATATGATATCTTATTGGGTTGGCACCATTTTTCTTTATTATTCAGATGGTTTCTGCTTATCTTGGATTGATTGTGGTGTCACTGTGTGCATAGTAGACTAAAATGTTTGTAGATATACTTTGCTATAGCTGTGTAGATTGCGTATTGAACCAGGCAAGTTTTTTGGAGAGTAGGTATAGCCTAATTATCAGAGTTACAGTTAACAAGTTCTTTGGTTTGGGAAAAATAGTAAATTACGTTGGCAAATGGGTATGTCATTTGGTAAGCTGATTTGAGTTCATTGTTAATTCTCCAGTTCTAAAATATATCTCTTTCCATTTGTTTCCTTAGACCTTCTGGTCCAAGCAAAGCCTTAAAACTTGGAGCAAAAGGAAAAGATGTGGAGAATTTTGTTGATAAGCTAAAATTAGAAGGAGAACAAATGAGTTCATCAATAAAATGTTCATCAGAAGTGTCTAAAGTGCTGTCAGCTCCTGTTAATGTAGAAAGGTGGGTTTGGTCTTTATGTTCAAATGTTATTTTTTCCATAAGTGATATATTTTAATATCTAGCTTCTTATCGCTGTCAAGCTGTTCTCATCAATCACAAACACAATCTCATTATCCACATCTGGGAGTTGTTACAGAGTCTGAAATCATGATGGTTTTCAAGAAAGAAGACAATCCTAACTATGGTTATTGTCAAAGAGTTTCCTTGTTGACTGCAATGAGTAGAGTTATTGCCATCTATATGTCTATCAACAAGCCAGTGACTGACGAGCTGTTTCTGGATTCTACTTAATTCATTGCATAGTGGATGTGTAACTAATACAGCAATTCTAAGAATAAAACAAGAAGCAAGTTTATAATTGTTTTTTTCACTTGATCTTATTAAAGTCTTTGACTGCATCCAGCAGATTGCCCTGTTTATTTAAACGAGAGGACATGATTTGAGAGTTAGGGGGCAAAAGTTTAAAGGAAACACGAGGGGGTATTTCTTTACTCAGAGAGTGATAGCTGTGTGGAATGAGCTTCCTGTAGAAGTAGTAGAGGCCAGTTCAGTTGTGTCATTTGAGGTAAAATTGGATAGGTATATGGACAGGAAAGGAGTGGAGGGTTAGGGGCTGAGTGCAGGTCGGTGGGACTAGGTGAGATTAAGAGTTCGGCACGGACTAGGAGGGCCGAGATGGCCTGTTTCCGTGCTGTGATCGTTATATGGTTATATGGTTAAAACTGATTCCTATTTACTCTTGCTCCGTAATGTCTTTTAGACCATGTAATTAAGCAATGGATCTACAACAGAATTCTTCTCAGCATTGAGTACACAAACATCAGTGGCTGAGTATGCCTTTAGAATTTGCATTTGTCTGTGTCCAGAGACCCAATGCCGAAAATGTTGGCCTTTTCAGTATGCTTGAGATGAAAGCTACCCAGATCAGACATTTGAATGTCTGATTATCTTTGTTTCACTCTGTTGCTATTTAGTGTATTTGCTCTTTCCCATTTCTTGCAGTGATCAGAAGAGTAAACCTGACTCTTCTGATCACTGCAAGAAATGGGAAAGAGCAAATACACTAAATAAAATTAAAAATAATAATAATAATAAACAAGTAAATCAATTATGTATATTGAATAAATTTTTAAAAACTTTTGCTGTTATCATGCTACCAATTGTTATTGCAATTTGCTTAAAATAGCAATGATCTTAAGACAAAGTTTCTTCTTTGAGGCCCTGTTGCTTGTTGAATATGTACATTACATACTTGCCTAAAGGAATATTAACAGATTGGTTGCTGCTGGAAAGCCCCTATGTTTCAGAACAATACCTTGTAGTTCATCTTGGTGATCTTCAACTCATGATTATAGACAAAATAAAATTTTCCATTTTCAGGTAAATCTGTCCTTTGTTCCTCTCTCTTATTCCTTCTGATTCACCATTTCTTTGTTTCTTTCCCTGTATATCCCTGTCACGTATTTTTTGAGCCCCTTTTCCTATTGGATTTTATTTGTCCTTATTTCTCCAGTCTTGGCCCTGATTCATTGTTTCATCTCAACATTGATAATTTATTTCTTGTCACAGATGCCACTAGATATTCCTGATTATAGCATCTCATCTCTTCTCTCCACTGCACCTGTCCTGTCTCATTAGGTCATGAAATTTGAACCTTCATTTTGCATGCATAATTTTCTTCCAGTTAAAAATTCAAATATGGTCATTGTATTAATAGAGCCATGCTAAGTTTAAAACATTGAATTGAAACCTATTTTAAAAACTCCGTAGGTGCTATATTGCAAGCCCATTGATCTGTCATGTATTTTTTGCAGAGCATGGGTCTTTTTTGGTAAAAAAAAGGAGTGAAAACTTTGTCTGTTAATGTTTATTCCTCAAACCATCTAATTTATCATATGCTGAATTAAAAATTCAAATATTTCAAATGGCCAATTCAAGATTTAATTGTTCTGTAAATTCATGGGAGATCCTTGACTTCATCATTACCACTTTGATCACCTCATCTCTTCATTCTTTTTTAAGAATGAGTAGTGTTTTGTTTAATATATTAAATATTTTACTAACTGACCATCCTAAGTAATATCATCAAAAAATGCAGGAAAAACTGCATATCAAAGCAAAAATTACAAAGAAAAGCATATAACAATATCAGAAACACTGCAAGAAATGGGAAAGAGCAAATACACTAAATAGTAACAGTGAAACAAAATATAATAGTTGAAAGTAGCATGCTGCTTCATCTGTATAATGTATTCTTACTAACAAGGTTGTGGACATATGCCAGTGATTCCCAACAGGAGCATTTATGTGTCCTAAGGGTGCGTTAAGAGAAATAGAAGTTGTTGGGGTTGCTTTAGATTCTTCAGGGTGGAGTCTGTAAGGGACACCCTAACTTGAAGCATCAGCAGGGCTTTCCAAAATAAAGGATGAAGCACTGAGATACAGGAAGAACCACAGCACTGCAGGCAGTGAGCACTCGTCCAAAGTATCTGAAACTCGACAATCTCATCAGACCATACCAGCCAAACAGACATTATTGGGGATGCATAAATTAGCAACCAGGGTGTCCTGACTCTCGGCACAGAATGAGTTCCTTCATTTTAACTGTTGGTAAGTCAAGTACACATTCTCAACTTACTCAGTGGATCTACGTAAAACAGGTGGTGCAGTGATTCAGTTCTTGTCAGAACTAAACAACGAGATAGATCTAATCACTGACCTGCCGATCCCATGGTTTCCTCTTGATGAATTTAAAACAATCTCAGCTTCATATGTGCAATCAAGAGCCATCTTTGGGGATAATGAGACCTTATGTGATTGGTCAATCACACTAACTGGAATAGTATAAAGGCAGCTTGCCAAACACTAGCTCTATTCTGATTAACACTCAGATTTCAATCTGAATCCTTGTCTCCCATTTTGATTTAACATACATTGTGGAGAGACTCCTGTTAGATTGTAAAATCTTGTAAATCCTGGTTATCAGTTTCTTTTTAATATTACCTTTATACACACCAATGAATATATTAATCAGACTTAACCCTTTTTCTCCAATAGTTTTAATACTTTTGAAATATTGTCTTAGTTGAAGATATCTAATGAAGTCTTGATTCTTTAAGTGATATGTTTCTGTGAGTTGTTGAAAGGACTCCAAACCTTAATGGAGGATATTGTACAGTATGAGGTGATTCCATTACTTGTCCATTGTGTAAATCTACCATCCAATTGTGCTGGAAGGAATTCAGTGTCATGTGCCACCCAATGTAGTATTCTTACATTTCATTCAAATTTTGGGTCTTTAAATTCTTTAAATTGTACCAGATGTTTAGAGAGACTGTTGTCTACCTAGTCAGTTTATTTAAATGCTTCTTCGGGAGTGTTTTATCCCCCAGTAAAGATTGAAGAGTGGTATTTATTAGACTTTGTTCTAAATCTGTGAAGTGCTTCAAGCAATTGGTTATAGCACACATCAACCATAGCCTACGGGTCAACTTCAACGCTTTGCAATTCGCCTACCAGAGCAACAGGTCAACGGCAGATGCCATCTCTCTCTGGCACTACATTCCTCCTTAGAACACCTGGAGAATAAAGATGCATATGTAAGGCTCCTTTTCATTGACTACAGCTCTGCCTTTAATACCATCATTCCAAATAAACTGATTCCTAAGCTCCAGAACCTGGGTCTTAGCTCTCAGATCTGCAGTTGGATCTTCAACTTCCTCACAGACAGGACCCAGGCTGTAAAAATAGGGGACTAGCCCTCCTCTACAATCACTCTGAGCACTGGTGCCCCACAAGGCTGTGTACTCACCCCCCTGCTGTACTCACTGTACACCCATCATTTTGTAGCCAAGTTTCCATCAAACTCAATATATAAGTTTGCTGATGACACCACAATTGTAGGCTGTATCTTGGGTAATGATGAGTCTGAGTACAGAGAGGAAATTAAGAACCTGGTGGCATGGTGCGAAGACAATAACTTATCCCTCAACGTCAGCAAGACGAAGGAATTGGTTGTTGATTTCAAAAAGAGTAGCGGACCGCACGATCCCATCTACATCGGTGGTGTGCAGGTGGAACAGGTCAAAAGCTTTAAGTTCCTCGCAGTGAATATCCCAAATGACCTGACTTGGTCTAACCAAGCAGAGTCCATTGCCAAGAAGGCCCACCAGCGCTTTACTTCCTGAGAAAGCTGAAGAAATTTGGCCTGTCCTCTAAAACCCTCAATAATTTTTATAGATGCACCATAGGAAGCATTCTTCTAGGGTGCATCACAACCTGGTATGGAAGTTGTCCTGTCCAAGACCGGAAGAAGCTGCAGAAGATCGTGAACATAGTCCAGCACATCACACAAACCAATCTTCCATCCTTGGACTCACTTTACACCGCAGGCTGTCGGAGCAGTGCTGCCAGGATAATCACGGACACAACCCACCCAGCCAACACACTTTTTGTCCCACTTCCCTCCGGGAGAAGGTTCGTATGGCCAGATTCTTTCCAACTGTGATAAGACTGCTGAATGGATCCTGACCCGGATCTGGGCCGTACCTTCCAAATGTCTGGACCTGACTTGCACTACCTTACTTTCCCTTTTCTATTTTCTAATTATGATTTATATTTAAATTTTTATTATATTTACTTAGATTTGTACTTCAGGGAGTGTGAAGCGCAGAATCAAATGTCGCTGTAATGGTTGTACACTCTGGTATCAATTGTCTGTTGACAGTAAATTAAGTCCTTCCACTTTGCTTCACAATTAGGGTCACACCAATAGACCAGACTGCACAGCTGTGCTGCTCTATAACAGTTTTCAGAGCAAATCCTCCTTTATCCTTAGGAAGCTGTAATGTCTGAAATCTAATTCTTGGTTTCTGTTTTCCCCAAATAAAGTTGAAATCATTCTTTTCCATTCATTAAATCGCTTAAAAGGTATTTCAACAGGCAATGATTGAAAATGGAAGAACAATCTAGGAAATACATTCATCTTTATGGTTTCCATTCAACTATACATATTCATTGGCAGCAATGACCATCTATTTAAGTCTGCCTTTAATATCAGCTGTTATGGGAATATAATTAGGTTTGGAGATAGTAAACTAGTCTTCAGGTATTTGCACTCCTAGGTATTTAATAATATTACCTTTCTGTTTGAATTTACTCATACTGTAAATGTTTTCTTGTGGTTTGTAATTAAAATTTAAAGTTTGGGTTTTATTAATAGCCAGAGTAGGAACCGAATTCTTTCAGCAGGGATAATAATTTAGGCAAACCTGCACTGGGATTGATAAGAGTCACGAGAATGTCATCTGGACATAGACAGATCTTATATTCTGTATCTCTGATCAGTACACCTGTTATAATCTTGTCTTCTTTGATTGCCCGGGCCAATGTCTCAATAAAAGAGCGAAAAGCATGGGGCTTAGGGGCACCCTTCTCGACATCCCCTTTCAAGAAAAGTTGTTTTAGATAAATTCCTATTTATTTTAATTCTGACTGTAGGGGAGGAATATAAAGATTTCAGACATCCAACTACCTGATTATTAAAACCAAACCGTTTAAGTACCAAGAAGAGATATTCCCATCGTACCAAGTCAAAGGCCTTCTCAGCAACAAGACTAATAACTACAGATTCCAGGTTGTTACTGCTCATATAGTCAATGAGATGAAGGGCCCTTCTCACATTGTCCAGGATTTGCCTGCTTTTTACAAAATCTGTTTGATCTGAGTCAATTAGATCTGGAATTGTATTTTCCAATCATTTTACCAATATTAATGCAAATAATCTATACTCTCTGTTTAGAACAGTTATGGGCCTATAGAAACTGCATTCAGTCCGATCCTTACCACTTCTAGGAATTACTGAAATTATTGCTTGATTCCAGGACAATGGAGTCTCCCCTCCTCCGAGAACATAATTAAAACATTTCGTAAGCATTGGTACTATTATCTCTCTGAAAGTTTTGTACCATTCTACTGGATAGCCATCAGCATCTGACATTTTATTTGTTTTTAATGCTGATATAGCCTTACCTATTTCTTCTTCTGTTATCTGCTGAGTTATTAGTTTATTTTGCTCCGTACCTACAGATGGTATATCTTTAAGAAATTAGATATTTCTGCTAACTCTACAATTGTGAAGCATCTTATTAGTCTGGGGGGGGGGGGTGTCTTTCACCCTATATATAGATCTCTCAGCCTGTTGTTTACGTATTCTTCATGCAAGTAATTTAATAGATTTGGGAACATTCTCATAGAAATTTTGTTTAACAGACAGCTCTCTTCTTAACATCACTTTCATAGATATTATTCAGAATTCATTTTGTATCCAAAATTTAAGACATTACTGTCATTATACTGCATACGCTTACTCTCCAAAAATTGTAGTTTTTCAATAAGATCCTTGATTTGTTTCTCTTTTTCCTTCTTCTTCTGAGCTGACCACTTTATGAGTTTACCCCTAATAACTTGCAGCATCCCAGAGTGCTGGGGATACCGTTACATTATCGTTAAATATCATATAATCTTCAAACTCTTTCTTTAGGTATTTTAAATATAAGGGATCATTCAAAAGACTGGTATTAAGTCTCCACAAGGTATCTTTGGGTTTGTTGTCTAAATGTAATGTTAAGTAAACCCCTGCATGGTCAGAGATGTCTCTTAGCCCTATATCTCATTTTATGATCATGTGTCTCTCTGAATTAAACATTAAAAAAATCTATTCTTGAGTACACAGAATGGGGGTGAGAAGAAAAGGTGAACTGCCTATCGTGGCTGTAACTCTCTCCATAATCTATCATGCCTATTTCTTTGAACAGTTTCTTGACATGTAATGTTTCTGGGTTTATCTTTTTTGTTCTATTGGAGGAGTCCAGGGGTGTAACTGAATATCCAGTCTCCCCCACCTATTACCACACCAGATGTTTCCATAGCTATCATATTAAAAACCTTCTTAATCAGCTGTTTATCATTTCCTGTGTGACCTGTAAACATTCAGTAGAGTAACTTCTTTATGATCAATAAAACCCTTCACCAGTAAGTAACACCCTTCTTTGTCTGTAATCTGTGAGGAGAACTGGAAATTTACTTTATTTGAGATTAATATTGCAACTCCCCTTGTGTTTCCCCTCTCAAAAGAAGAATAATAACAAATTTTAAATCCCAATTTACTTAACTTGTCATGTTTAGAAAATAGTCTGCACATTTATTTTTACTACCAAAGTGCTTTTTCTAACTGTATTTCATTTGCTACTCTCTTGCCCATTCTCACAATCCGTCTAAGTCCTTCTGCAGCCTACCTGTTTCCTTAAAACTACCTGCCCTTCCACCAGTCTTCGTATCAGTTGCAAACTTGGCAACATAGCTATCTGTTCCATTATCTAAATCATTGATTTACAGCATAAAAAGAAGTGGTCCTAACACCAATCCCTGTGGGACACCACCAGTCACTGGTCACTGACAGCCAGCCAGGCTACTTGGTCCTCCTACCAATCAGCCAATGCTCTAACTATACCGGTAACTTTCCTGCCATACTATGGACTCATATTGGTGTGGCACCTATACGAAATACACTTCATCCCCTTTATCTGTCCTACTTGTAATTTCCTCAAAGAATTCCAGCAGGTTTCCTTAAGGAAACTGTGTTGACTTTGCTCAGTCTTGTCCTTTGTCACCAAATACTCCATGACCTCATCCTTAACAATTGACTCCAACATCTTCCCAATCACTGAGGTCAGGCTAACTAGTCTATAATTTCCTTTCAGCTGTCTTCTCCTTCCTTAAGTAGTGAAGCGCCATGCCAGAGGCCAGTGATTTTCTTGACAGATCATTACTAATGTCTCCACTATCTCTACCAGTACCTCTTTCAGGGCCCTAGGCTGCAGTTCATCTGCTCTGGGTGATGTGTGTACTCCTAGGTCTTTTAGCTTTTTGAACTCCTTATCTCCTGTAATGGTAGCTACATTCACTTCTCTTGCCTCGCACCCTTCAACATTGTGCCTTCCAAAGTAAAGACTGAAGCAAAATACTCATTTAGTTCACTTGACATCTCTTTGCCCCCATCATTATTTCTCAAGTCTCATTTTCTAGTGGTCCTATATCTACACTCATCTCTGTTTTATTTTTTACATACCTGAAAAAGCTTTTAATATCCACTTTGATATCATTTACTGATTTATTTTCATATTTCATCTTTTCCCACTTAATAATTCTTTAGTTGCTCTCTTTTAAAAGCTTCCTAACCCTCTGTCTTCCCACTGTTTTGTATATGCCATCTCTTTTACTTTTACATTAGCTTTGACTTTCCTTATCAGCCTTGGTTGTACTATTTTGCCATTTTTCTTGAATATTTCATTTTTGGTACATATTTATCATGTACTTCCTCATTTTTCCCAAAAACTCATTCCATTGCTGCTCTGCTGTCATCCCTGCCAGCATCTCCTTCCAATCTACTTTTGCCAATTCCTCTATTCATTGTAATATTCTTTACTCCATTAAAATACTTCTACATTAGACTTTATTTTCTCTCTGCAACAAACAACTGCCTTTGGCAGTCTTTTCTTCATAGACGTCGACTCGTCTGCTGAGTTCCTCCAACAGTTTGTGTTTGTTGCTTGAATTTCCAGCATCTGCAGTTTTTTCTTGCTTGTGATTGGTTTATTTTCTCCCTATCAAATTTCAAGTTCAGTCATATTGTGATAATTGTCTCCTGAAGCTCCTTTAACCTTAAACTCCCAAATCACCTCTGGCTCATTACATAAAACTTAAGCCAGTATAGCAGATCCTCTAATAATCTCAATCACAAACTGCTCTAAAAAGCCATTTCATAGGAATTCACTCTCTTGGGATTCATTACCAATCTGATTTTCCCAATTGACCCGCATGCTGAAATCTCCCATGACTATCACAACATTCCCTTTTTGACATGCTTTTTCTATTTCCTGTTGTAATCTGTGGTCCACATCCCAGCTAATGTTGGGAGGCCTGATAAAACCCTCCTTTTACCCTTATTCAACCCATAAGTAATCAACATCTCCCAATCATATGTCATATCTTTGTACTGATTTGCTGCCATTCTTTATCAGCAGAGCCACACCAACCCCCCTGTTTACCTTCCTATTCCCCCAATACAAAATGTTAACCTTAAACATTTAGCTCCCAACCTCTACCATTCTTCAGTAATGATTCAGTAAAGGCCACAGGATACTTGACAATCTAATACACAACAAGGTCATCCACCTTCTTTCTTATATTTCATACATTGAGATACAACACTTTGAATATTTGATACCCTTTTTGGTTCTGCATCCCTAATGTATTGATACTCACCCTGCTGGTTGCAATTTTGTCCTGTCATCTGCCTGCCCTTCCTGACAGTCTGACTGCATGCTGTCTTTACTTTTTTACTATCTGTCCTATACTAAGTCCCTTTACTCTGTTTCCCACTCCCCTGCCAAATTAGTTCACACCCTCCCCAACAACTCTACAAACCTACCCGCAAGAATATTGGTTCTCCTCAGGTCAATTATGTTTAGTTTGTGTTGAGATACTATGTAAAGGTGTTTTATTTCCTAGTCCTGTGCTTAGTTTTCTGTAATCATAATTGAAGTTACAATCATAACACTGTAAGATTTTGTTAACTGTATTTCTCTTTCAACCTATACAGTGTACATCTAAAGATTGAAGAGAAGATAGTATTGGTATGTGATCGGGATGGTGGTTTACAAAACATGGAGGTACATGGCATGATTATGCTACGAGTTACAGATGAAAAGCAGGGAAGAATTCGCCTTCAGGTGGAGAATGATGATAAAAAGGATATTCAACTACAGGTAGAAGTAATAGTTGTATGTTTGGCAAGCATTTTTATTTGTTTGCATCTGGATTTGGTGATCCAGTCAGTTTGACTGTCGTTTGATTGTTTAGGAAGTTACTTGAATCATATGAAGTAGCTTTTTTGGAGCAAACATGAAGAAATCTGCAGATGCTGGAAATTCAAACAACAACACACACAAAATGCGGGTGGAACACAGCAGGCCAGGCAGCATCTATAGGGAGAAGCACTGTCGATGTTTCGGGCCAAGACCCTTCGTCAGGAGCTTTTTTGGCTATCAGATTTTTGAATTTGCATAAACAATTTAGCATCTAGCTAAAAAGAATGGGTAGATACCCTTCATATTAATCTGGAATGGATTTTAATCAGTGTCTTAACGGCACCGAAACAGAAAGATAAAGAGGTGAAAAAACTCCAGAGCTTAGGAACTACCAAAACTGAGGGTATAGTCACTCACAACAGAACAATTATCATCATTAGGGGCTCAAGACCAAAAGTGGAGTGCAGTTAATTTTAGAGTTTGGAGAATGAGGGGAGATTTTTTGAAAGGTTTGGAAAATTAACTGTATTCAAGAGCACAGACCTGGTGGTTAGATAGAAGTGCAAATTAGAGCATAGATAGGATATTTTGAATAACTTGAGTTTGTGGGCAACAGATTGAGTTTAATCTTAATCAGATATTGGCAACAGGGATGGAATAGGTATCTAGGGAATAGTTCTCTGAACTCTGGAATGATCTTAAGACCTTGGTTGATCTTTCCAAATTTAGTTCCACAGAGACTATTTTAGTCAGGACTGTATGTCAGACAAGAAGTCTGACAGTTTGGAGCTTGTTAAGGATGATTAGAAATAGTCTTAACAGTGTACACGTAGAAATTGAAGATGTGTTGATAGGAGGGTTTAGAGGTGGAATTTTGTGGTAAATGGGATCTCAGGATTGATAACTCCAACTATCTTTGTTATTTCTAATGCAGATGATCTTTGCAGCTGGGTAGTCAGGAATAGAGTCAAACAGTTTCATTAATCTGGTCAGTAATGCAACAATGTTGGAAGAACACATGATAAGCCACAGCAGTAGCTATGTGAAGGCGTGGAGGGATATCTTACTTTAGCCAAACTCACACAGTATTACTAAAATGTAAAATATTTTAGTTTCATATTGGTTGAAGAAACACAATTAGGAAAAATTCAATTACGGTACTCTTAAAAACTTGAGATATTAAGCAAAGAGCTGAAAAAAGAAGTTGGAGAAAGATGTTTGTAGGGTATAAGTATCAAATGCTTTTAAAAGGTGAAAACATGTTTCCAGAAATAGTCATTGATGCAAAAGTGCAAACATGACACAAGGCAGAGACACAGGATTTTCTGAGCATGTATTCAAAATGCTTTCTCTCTCCTGACTGAATTCTCCTTTACTAGATTACATAAAGCTTGTAATTTTTGGATTTAACCTATTTACTTTTTACATCCAGACTCACCCAAATGTAGATAAAAAGCTTTTCACTACAGAATCATCGATCGGTTTAAGAAATCCCGGGAAATCCTTCCCTCTGAATAATGATGTTGGCATTCTAAAATGGAGATTGCAAACTACTGATGATGCCTTTATTCCCCTTACGAGTAAGTATTGAAGTTTGAAATAACAATTAGTACGTTTTTATTTGGCAGACAAAAGTATACTAACTATTCCATTAATAATCTTACTGTCTTTAGAATTTCTCTGGTTTCATACTTCTCTTGCATTTTACTTTTTAATTAAGTTTAAAATTATTATCAAGGTACATATTTATTATCAGAGTACATACACGTCACCTATCAGCCATGAGTCTCCACTTGCACCATATCAATTTCTGCAACTTCCACAATCTCCAAAGGAATTCTACCACCAAACATACCTTCATCTCCTGCTACCTTTCCACAAGGTTTGCTCCCTTTATGATTCCCTTGTGCAATTGTCCCGCTCAGCATACAAGTCTGTAAACAGCCAAAGTGCTACACATGCCTATTTGCCTCCTTCCTCACCTCCATTCAAGGTACCAAACTGTTGTTCAAGGCGAGGCAACGCTTAACCTGCAAATCTTCTGGGGTTGTCTATTGTGTCAGGTGTTTCTGATGCACTCTCTATGTTTGTGAGACCTCTCCACTCATGGCGTGGAATGTCATGGCGTCAGATATTTTTGATTCCTATCCCCTTTCTGATATGTCTTCTCTTGTGTTAGGATGAGGCTATCTTAAGATGAAGGAGCAACAGCTTATTTTCCTTCTGGGTATCTTTCAGCCTGATTTCATGAATATTGATTCCTTCTTCTGGTAAAAAAAATCCTCTTTCCCCTTCCCCTATTCCCCATTCTGGCCTCCTACCTCTTTTCACCTGTTTATCACTTCTCTCTGGGTCCCCTCCTCCATCCCTTTCTCCTATTGTCTACTCTTCGATGAGTTTCCTTCCACTTTACCTTTCTCGGTTACTTTAATGAATTTTGCTGTCTTACATACATATCCAAATTACCAGTACTCAACTAAGTTCAACCATAAAGACCAATAAAGCAACTCTGCTTCCCAGATATTGACTGAGTCTAAACATTGAGTCTCCACAGAAAGTGTCTGACACACTGTTTCCGCAGTATATTTTGCTGGAGATTCCAGAATATGCAGTCTTTTTGCTCCAGTGACATGGACTCCCTTAGTACCAGATGCTTAAATAGGGCTAAAATTGTTTGGAACATCCGGGAAGGTTTCTTTAAATAATATTGCATGTAGGTAATTCAACTGAGGAAAAGCTATACATGAACTTGTATTAGGCAATAAGCCTGGCAATTGATTGAAGTCTTAGTGGGGGGTCATTTTGGGAATTGTGATTGACAAATTACAGATAAAGATAAGATCTGTCATTGAATGAGTGATAAATTGGGGGAGTGCTACTTCCACCATCTCCAAAGACATCTTACCTCCCTTCCCACTCATCTCCCCCACCCCCCGGCACACCTCTGCGAGAGGACAAAGTGCAACACTTTACATTCTAATCTTCCCTCACCTCCATTCTGGGTTCAGATGAGACAACACTTCACCTGCATATCTGCGGGGTCATCTGTTGATCTGTTGTATCCGATGCTCCTCTACATTAGTGAGACCCGTCATTAAATGGGGGACCATTTTATCAAGCGCCTCCACTCCTCAGCTAAAAGTGGAACTTCCTGGTGGCCGAATATTTTAATTTCCATTCCAACATATTGATCCATGACCTCCCCGTGCCATAATGAATCCAATTTCTGGGTGGAGGAGCAATACCTTATATCCCTGGTGTAGATGGAGAGGTTGGTCATTGAAATGTTGGTTATAAACACTGTCTGTACTTGGCTGGAAGCCCAAAGGAAGTTTATTCACCTTATATTCCACTTAGGTAACTCAGAGTATTTTTTGTGTGTTTATTTGGATTTCCTGTTGTCAATAATCATCTCCTTCGTCGTGCTGGTATAGTGGTTGCTTAACCTCACAGTCATAAGTGTAAAGCGAGTACAGCAGGGGACTAAGCACAGAACCTTGTGATGCACCTGTGCTGATGGAGATCACAAATGAGATTACAGTTACCAATTGGAACTGACTGGGCTCTGCAAGTGAGGAAATTGAGGTTTCAGTTACACAGGAAGGCATTGACGCTAAGGCTTTGAAGGTTATTAATTAATTTTGAGGGGGATGATGTTATTGAATGCTAAGCTGCAGTCAATGAAGAGCATCCTGATTTTTTGAAAATATCTGAGTTCTTCTATGCTTACGATGCTATATTAATGCAAGTTAGCATAAAATAAACCAAACACATTCTAGGAAGCAGAATCTGAATATTCTTACAGTGGTTGAATATAAATACAGGAGGATTTCCCTGGTTAGGATACAAATACTCTCGTGCAATTTTAACAATACTTTAAGTTACTTTAGAAAATGTATATTTCTGACCAGGGAATAAATCAGCTTCTGAACTATTCCTCAGAACAAAACCAGTACATGACCTAGGGAGGACCTAGAACTGTGATGCTTATTACTAAAACGTGGGACCGATCCTTTAGTTTCTGACACAAAATTGTGATAATACTAAATAAATCTATCAGCATGTGTTAGTGTAAAAACCTGTAAAGTTATCTGTCAGTTTTTTAATGATTTGCTTAGGAATGATGAAATAAATTTTGCTTTATCCAAGCATGCAGTTGCAAATTTTATATGTTTGTAATGTTTTAATCAACTATATATCTATTTTCCCATAGATAGAGAACAAAATATTGTATTCTTATATAATAATATAAGTTTATGGTATCAGATTTTAGAAGAAGAGACAAAAAGCAGTTCCTTCGAGATCCAGAATTCACCAAATTCTGTCTCTGACTTCATGAATCTGACCTGTACATGCTGTATCTAAAACTTCAATTTTAATTGTGCTCATAGTTGCCTATTTCATATGTGAAATCTATTGTATTCTTCTGGATCTTTTTTAATATCATTTCTTTGGCCTGATTTTTTTTGAACCTTTAAAATTAAACACTATTTCCAAAGCAAAGCCTTCAAAAATTGATCACTTCTCAAGCAGAACTATTGATAATGTGAAGTCTGCCTTTGGGATTTATTCAGTACTGGTTTTCCAATTGATCAATAATGCAACAGTAAAATCCACTTTCATTGAAGACCATGATCTGATTCAACTGCTATAAAGGTGCTTAATTGGTTATTCAAAAATTTATCTAAATATTTGGGCAACTTCTGTTTTTAAGATACTTTTATTACCTTTTTTAATTAGTCAATTGTTGGCCTTCCTTGAGTGCTACTGGCTGTGATGTAAATATTGAGTACGAGTTACAGGAAATCAGCCTGGAACTAAATGATGTCATTATCACTATTCCACTTCCGTAAGTTGATCTGCAACTGTTCTATACCTTTTTTCTTTCCTCTGATTGTTTTCCCAGTATGCTACAAGAAAGTGCATTTCCTTAACTTCATTTTCACCAGTTATGAAATTTGGTGTCTATAAAATTTTAAAAAGAGAAAATATTTTGTATTTCTTACTAAGCTTTAAGTCAGTCAAATGGCTTGGGATTGTACAGTTTGGTACACCACTATTTAAAATCTGCAAGCACTCAGCAAGCAATGCAGGTGTTTTGGTGAAGAATGGATGCTAGAATAATGCAGGCCAATGACCTATTTGACTTTCAAGATGCTTTCTCACTTGCTGAATGTGTCAGCAATGCATCTTTCCACTTTTATAATATTTTAATTTTGTAACCTGTTATTAAATTATTTTGTTATTAAGCAACTGTATAAACGGAATAACTGTTTCTCTAGTCCCACAGCACTAAAAAGTTTACTAATGTTGTACTTAGGGCTGGTCCTGGGACTCTATTGATTAGCGAATTGGAAGGCGAATATCGCCATGACATCCGGAAAAACATACTGGAGTGGTGTCTGCCAGTCATAGATGCCAAAAACAAATCTGGTAGTATGGAATTCAGTTTCCCAGGACACCCAAATGATTTCTTCCCAATTCATGTTTCCTTTGTGTCTAAAAAGAACTATTGCAATATACAGGTAAGAATTCTGCTAATTAAATGTGTTCAAAATTATGGAAGATTTCTTAGAGTGTTTCTTTAAAAGGATATTATAGGAGTTTTTAGGATTCCACTGCTGATTGAGTTTCATGCGAAAGCTGCTGGATCTGCAGAAAGTTTGATATAAATGGGGCAATATTCTTAATTCTCAATGTATATTTACTATCTATGTGTAAAGTTAACAATACTGCACATTCAGACTTTCTTATACATGGTTAAGTTTGCTAAACCATTAGCCAGATTTGCCAGGCTCAAAACCTCAAAATTTAAGTTTCAGCATAACAGTTGAGGAATTTAAAATTCCTTTATTAATTTATCTTGGTGGTGATGATGATTATTCTAAAGCTCATCTGGTTCACTAACTTTAATAGTGAAAAAAGCTAAGCATCCTCATCCAGTCTCCAGTCACAGTGATATGATAAACTGAAGTACAATCTGACCCAGAAAATGGAAAAAGGTGATAAATGTTGTGCATAACCATTATATCTATATCCTATACAGCTAATAGTTAGGAAGTAATAAACTGAGCCCATGCTGCTGCTACTGTAACAGCATAAACTTAAAACAAAGATGTGGTTTTGCAAGTTTAAGGCTACATCCACACTAGACTGGATAATTTTGAAAATGCCAGTTTCACGTAAAACGATAAGCGTCCACACTATGCATTTAAAAAAATATCTGTATCCACACTGAAACGGAGATTTCGGCGAATCTCCTCCTCCTGCGCAAGCACAGGACACATCTACTGAAAACAAGCGACATGTTGGGTGTCGAATCTCGCCGTAAAAGTGCTCGTTTGTGTAGTTACAGACCAGGAAAACTTAAAATGACGGACGGCTATTGGGTCTCACGCAGCAGAACTTAAAATTTAAAAAAACATATATTGGAGCGTATGGCAGCAACCAACAGGGAGTTCACAGACAGGTTGACCTGGTTGATGAAGAACATTGAAAAACTGACTAACTGGTTTCTGGTGACGTCATCATCGAGAATGGCAGCTTAAGTCACTACCTCCTCCGGAAAAACACGTATTAAACCCTGTTAACCCATCAAAAATAGTATTTTTCGAAAAATATTTGAACTGAAAAGAGGGGCAAGAATGAGGGAAAAGAATGGAAATAAAAAAAGCGACACTCCGGAGCCTGCGTCCGAGAGGAGTGCAGCCAATGGCTCTCCTACCCAACCGAGTGCTAGCGAGGCGGACGCTGAGCCTCATTCAGGTGAGGCAGTGAATATGATCGAAATCCTGAAAGAGATAAGGGAGTTCCAGAAAGAAATAGAGCAGCAGCTCCGTGATATCAAGTCAGAGCTCGTCGGCGTCAATCAAAAAATAGCGGTGGCAGAGACTCACATTGAGAGGGTGGAAGATCGCGTTCAAAATGTGGAACAGATACTGAGTATGACAATAAAAATATTAAATCACCAAGAAGGTAAACTACTTGACCTGGAGAGAAGATCACGGCGGAAAAATATCAGAATCTACAACGTTCCCGAAGGAGTGGAGGGCTCGTCCATGACGGAGTTTGTCAGAAAGTTATTGTGGGATCTTTCCCCGGCTATGAAGCTGGAAGTCGAAAGAGCCCACTGCAAGTTAGTCCCGAAACCCACTCAGGATAGAAAGCCATGCTCAGTAATAATTAAATTCCTTCGGTACAGCACCAAACTGGAGATTCTACAAAGGGCCTGGAGTGTGTTTTTAGACGATAAATTAATATATTTCGTCCAAGATTGCCCCCCACCCCCATGGTCTTGCAGAAACACAAAGAATACTCTGAAGTAAAGCGAGTACTAAAGCAAAATAAGATTAGATTTCGAATTCCGTACCCTGCTAAACTTGGAGTGTTTTATGACAACGGGACGTGGTTGTACCAGACAGTGGAAGAAGCGACTACAGACATGAAGGCCAGAGGTGACCAAAGCAAGGGAAAGCCTGGCTGAGGAATTGTCCTGCGAGAATCGAGAAGGGAGGAGGCCGAGAGAAATATATCAGGAAGAGACCGGGAGTTTCCTAAAAGCAGTCTTCACCCCCTTCAGAAGAGCCATAAGGTTTGGCTAACTTTAAAAATGTTGAGAAGCTAAACAGAAGCAAAAGTAGACGGTGATATACCTATCTCGAGAAATACTTATTATAATGTGGATTTTATATTACTTAGTTGTTATTCTTTATTCGCTCACTTACTCCTTTTTGCCCACCAAAATAAGAATATATATATATATAGATTTTGTGTGTGTGTGTGTGTGTGTCTGAGTGTGTGTGTATGTGTGTGTGTGTGCGTACATACGTACGTATGTATGTGTGTGTATATATATATAGGAGGAGTACACAGGGAAATCTTTTCTGTGTAACTGATTTGTTCACTGACTTTTATGAATACTGCAATGGGGGCCCTCAACTCACAAGTAGGAGGGGTTATCCCCCACAGCTAGACATTTCCTCTATCTCAACACAGGGTCATCTACCAGAGACCTCAGCCTTGGAATCACACGTTCGTTGTCGTTTTTGTAATTATTTGCGTTTCTTGGTTCTTAATTGTTCAGGGAGTAGATCGATTAAGTTTTATTCTAATTTCAATGATACATTAACAGTTAAATACAGATGGCTAAGGACAAAGTAAAATTCATTTCTTTTAATGTCAATGGGCTATTAAATCCAATCAAACGTAAGAGAATTTTATCCAAAATGAAAAAAAGAACAAGCCCATGTAGTATATTTACAGGAAATTCATTTAAGTGATAATGAGAATAAAAAACTAAAGAGAATGGGCTTCACTAATCTGTTTTTCTCCTCATATAAATCAGGATATAGGAGAGGAGTTGCTATTCTTATCTCAAGTAAGCTAAATTTTGAAAAATTATTCAAAATGGGAGATAAAGAGGGCAATATATTCTGGTTTCTTTCAGAAAATTACTGATATTATGGTAACGGAAACAGAAGGTCTCCTGATATGTGGGGAGACTTAAATTTACAATAAATCCAGACTTCCAATAGAAAAAATGAAACAAAATCTTTACATAAGAAAGTTAATACACTTTTTGAGGATGTTGGTTTAATTGATATAAGGAGGGACCTTTTCCCTGACAGAAGGGATTACACTCATTATTCTGCTCCACATTCTGTATATACAAGAATAGACTATTTCATAACATTTGGAAAAGACAAAGACAAAATAAACACCCGTGGAATTGGGACAATAGATGTAAGTGACCATGCAACTATATATTTATCTGTTTATTTTGACCTACAACGAAAGAATACTATTTGGAAACTAAATTCAAGTCTACTCAATGATCCGTACTTTAAGGAACAAATCAAAAAAGAAATAGGTCTCTATTTAGAATTTAATGATAATGGAGAGGTTTTAACTCCCATTTTATGGGATACTCTGAAGGCAGTCTTAAGAGGGAAAATTATAGCAATATCTTCATATAAGAAAAAAGTAAGGAATAAAACATTAGAGGAGTTATAAAATAGGCTGAAGTAACTAGAGAGAAAACACCAAATGAATTTGGCACAGGATACATTAGGGGAAATTAAAGGAATTAGGAAAGAAATAAATAATTTGGCTACGCAAGAAATCAGGAAAAACTTAATGTTTCTGAAACAGAGACATTATGAAAGTGGATCGAAATCTATGAAAATACAGGCATGGAAACTGAAAAAAAGACAGCAGAAAATACAATTCATAGAATTAGGGGCCAAAGAACAAAAATGATAAAAAATAAGCTAAGTGAAATTCAAGAAGCTTTTGAAGTGTTTTACAAAACTCTGTATTCCGAGTTCCAGGGGAAAGCATAACCCAAATTGACACCTTCTTGAATTCTCTAGAGTTACCCACTTTAAGCGAAGACCAAAATAGAACGATGACTGCTGACATAACTGAAGTTGAATTAAGAGCTGCAATTAGTAGGCTTAAATTAAGCAAGTCGCCAGGATCAGATGGATATACGGCAGAGTGGTACAAAGAATTCAAAAATGAGTTAATTCCTGTTTTACTCCCTACACTGAACTGGGCTCTAAAAAAGGCACAAATGCCACCCAGTTGGAAGGAAGCGATAATCTCAGCTATACCGAAAGAAAGCAAGGATAAAAGAGAATGCGGGTCATTTAGACCAATATCCGTTCTTAATGTAGATTACAGATTATTTATCTCCATCATGGCCAAACGATTAGAGGAGTTTCTACCCATACTGATACATAACGATCAGACAGGTTTTTACGACAACGCCAGACACAAGACAATACACGAAGGACACTTCACATTATGGATCATATAAAATAAAATCGAAGCAATAGTGATAAGCGTGGACGCTGAAAAAGCATTTGATTTGATTAATTGGAATTTTTTTTACAGTTTTACATAGATTTGGTTTCCAAGACACAATTATTAAAACTATACAGACACTATATGACAATCCTACTGCTAGGATTAAAATCAATGGATTTATCAAATAGTCTTACCCTAGAAAGGGGCACGAGACAGGGTTGTGCATGGTCACCACTACTCTTCACGCTATATCTGGAACCATTAGCTCAATACACCAGACAAAATGAAGATATCAGGGGAATTACTATTAAAAGGGACAGAGCATAAATTGGCTTGTTACGCGGATGACATTTTAATCTATCTAGGGCAACCAACATACTCTTTACCTAAATTGATGCAATCCTTTGAACAATATGGGCAATTACCAGGACACAAGATTAGCATAGATAAAACCTAGTTACTTTCATATTACTATAGCCCACCAAGAGAAATTGAAAGTCGATACCCCTAGGCATGACGCACAGAGTCTTTCAAATATTTGGGCATCGTTATGCTAAAAGATTCGGCAAAATTATCAAAATGCAACTATCAGCCTTTATATAAAAAATTAAGGAAGATATGGCAAGATGGAACCTGATTCCTTTTTTCAGTCTCAGTTCAAGGATTGAGTCTATTAAACTGAATATACTGTCCAGACTGCTATATCTCGTTCAGACCCTACCAATAGAGATTAATCAAAATCAATTCAACGAATGGAACAAGATGTTATCAAGGTATATTTGGCAGAGTAGAAGGCCTAGTAAAAGTTCGTCTCAAAACTTTGCAATTAGCAAAGGAAAAGGGGGGGATGGAGCCTACCTTCTCTCACAGATTATTATTTTGCAGCACAGTTAAGAGCTGTGATATGTTGGTGCAACCCATCATATGATACTCAATGGAAAAACATTGAGGAGCGGGTACTTCCCATCCCCATACAAGCAATTTTGACTGATAACAACCTGCAAAGGTTCATAAATGCTATTGATAACCCATGGGTGAAATTGACTCTTAAATATGGAAAACTAATATAAAGGAATATAATGTAGAGGGAGATATTGCAATTCTCAAATGGTGTATGACTCGGATTTTATGCTGAATAAAGGATGCTAGATTTAAGGACTAGACAGCTAAAGGAATAACAGTTCTTTGCAACATAATGAAAGAAGGAACATTGTTCAGTTTTGAAATGCTTATAGAGAAACAATTAGTAGAAAAACAAGATTTTTGATCAGTATTTACAGATACGACAATATGTTAATAAGACGCTTAAAAATGTAACCACGGCAAGTACATGCTTGATAGAGCTCTTTAGAAAAGTATATAATTCAGATATTGGTAGTAGAATCATTTCAAACATGTATAAGGGTTTGTCAAATCTGAAAACACATTTGACTTCATACATTAAAACGAAATGGGAGAAGGAAGGAGGGATAATTATATCTGAGGAAGAATGGACAACAATATGTAGTTATCAATGAAAGTGTACCAATTCACAGAAATGGAGGGAGTTTGGATGGAAAAACTTGATATTTTATTACACCCTCTCAGAAATCCCATTATGATACTAACCTCCCTGTTTGCTAGAGAAATTGTGGAAATCAAAATGCAAATCGTTACCATATTTTTTGGGACTGCCCTGTTATCAAAAACTATTGGAGGGGGATACACAATGCCCTACAAGACACCTTTAAATGTGAAATACCCATGGAGAGTAAGACCATATATTTTGAATATATACCCAAAGAATGGTTGGAAAGAGATAAATATTTAATGAATATACTGTTGGTGGCTGGTAAAGAGACTCTTACTAGGAAATGGTTATCATAGGAGAGCCCAACTTTAAATACATGGATGGAAATTACAATGGACATTTACAAAGTGGAGAAGATAATAACATCTGTTAATCATAAGCTGGAACAATTTGATTCATACTGGGAAAAATGATTTAACTACATAATGCCTCATAGGCCTGATATTATTCGCACAAATCAATGAATCTGTTGTAAAAAAGAAATCACTGCCTACTTGTACATAGTTCTCTCCTTTTGCTTGTTTTTTCTTTCCACTCTTTTCTCTAAGTGTATACCTGAGATAGATACTTTGTGGAGATTTGTGATATATATGATTATATCATATATATGTACAATGTCTGAAATACATCTTATGGAAATGTTTGATGATGAACTTCAATAAAAAAAATTACAAAAAAGAAAAACTAACTGTTGCATTAATAAAGTACCTTGTTAAATGTATAAAACACGTCTGCATCAGTGTTATCTTGTATTTCCATACAATGTTACATTGGGCTGTTACACATCTATTATCAGAGAAGTACTTGCATAAATAGGTAAACCATCTTCATATCAGCAAGGACAGAAAACAGGGCAAAGTGAGTATACTTATTTATTCAGTAAGTTATAGATCAAAGTATTTGATGAGTACTTTTCTAACTCTTCTGGCTTCAGTCTCGTTGCCATCTATTCTGAAATTGTTAGGTTGCGTTCAAGAAAACAATTTAATAGCGCTCTGCTGTTTGACAGCGTTTTCAAAAATATTCACCTTGGAAAGCGTTTTTGAAAAGTTCCAGTTTCAGGAGACGAAAACACCGTTTTAGTGTGGATGAAGGGTAAAAAGGAAGAGAGGAAGCTTCGGTTTCAGATTTATCTGGCGCTGGGTGGATGTAGCCTAAGCTTAGTGTCTGTTAGTAGAATATGAGGTACAAATTGAAACTTAATGTTTTCTCTTTTTGCTTCTAATCAGTGTTGTCCTTTTGTTTATGGATATGATTGTCCTTGCACTCTGTGCTGAGATTTGTTGCTTAGACACAGAAGTTAGAGCCACAGATGAAGTTAGCAGAAACCATCTGACAGTTATGATAGTTCTACTGTATTCTGTGTTAATGTTGGAAGTTAAAGCTTGTCCTCTTCGTCCACAGGTTAGTGGAGTAAATCATGTTGACAGCAACAGTCCAGTGAGGTTTTCTCTGGAAACCATGTTTTTGGTTGACAGGTATGAAATTCTGTAACATTAAACTCAAGAAATTCAGAGAAACCAACAGCAGATATCACAACCGAGCTGTGTAAAAGAACAGAGACAATAATCTTCAGAAGTAGAATTACAGTCTACACGGAAAGTTTCTGAGTGCTTAAATAGCAAAGTGGTTTATTATCTGTTGTCCAAACATGCTAATTATTCTCAGATCATAAAAGGAGTTTGATATTAATTCTTTAACCAAGTAACTTGTCTTTCTTTTGGAAGGAAATAGTTTGGAGGAATGGCATTTGGTAGCATCTGCAGCATATGTATGTTAACCAGAGCACTCCTTATTCCCTATTGTATTGCCTTGTTGGCTGTAATTATCATTTAAGCCCTGTTTTTGTTGAGTTAGTTTCAAGGTGAAGTGTTTTTTCCCCTTTCCTTTTGTTTCTTGATTTTGGATGAAAACATGATCAAAACAAATTTTGTAACCAAAGTCTATGACAGAATATGATAACATTTCAGTGTAAGTAGAGTTAAAAATGCAATCTTTAAGAATATTAAAAGTAAGTTGTTAAACAATGTGATGTTGCTTTGTTTCTCTGTGGATGACCCTTGCTAGTCAAAACCATAAATGGTTCATCTTGTTTGAATAGGTGTAGAGCACCTGGTAATTCACTTAAATTGTAGTGTAACAGTTGGTGGTAATGATGAATTGAATTAGGTCATTGTTGTGATACATAGGAGTTTAAATTCTTATTATTTATTAATCCAGAATTATGAAATTAACATAATGGCAAATACAATCTATTGGTTCACTTTAGAGATGGAAATCAGAGTTTTGCCGAATCTTGCTAACTCTGACTCCATATTCATAATAATGTGATTGGCTGCTAACTGTCCTCAAAGGCCAAAAGGTATGGAAGAAACTAAAGAGAAAATATATTAACAACCAGTAAAGCTTAGAGAGTGATTTATGTGGGAGGGTGGATTTCAGAGAGAACTGGGCTAAAGAACTGCAGACATCAAGGTCAGGGATGAGATTTTAAAAATGTAAAGGTTCTTCCAGTAGAACCAGTTGATGCATAGGTTAACTTCTTTTATTCTTCTGTTAAACTGGGTCTGGTAAAATATCTTTCCATAAGGTATATAGAATATTTAGGTAATCACACTGCATTGAATCAGTATTTTAGCACCAGTTGAACCATAAACTTTATTTTTCTCCTCCTGGCCGTGCATTTGCTTTATATCTATTCATCTTGACAGAATACTGTGAAATATAAGTGGCAGAGAGTGATCATTTGAGTCGAGTAATGAGATTCTTCAAAGGGGGTTGTCCTATCTCTGGGTCTTCAGGTTATTTTAGAGGCAGGTGTGTACTCTGCTTTGCCAGTTGCTAATTGCCATTGGACTTAATCTGGGATTCCCTTTATGGAGAGCACCTGTGCACAACTCCGCTTATGAATGGCTTTGGTTCTAAATGTTTCTGCATCATTTTGAGAATGTCACACATTCAGCAAAATTGGTACATGTTTCTCACTGGCTGTTTCATTTGCTACAAAATACTGAAGCCAAGTAGACAATAAATGCAGGAATAGGCCATTTGGCTCTTTGAGCCAGCACCGCTGTGGCCCATCAAGCCATTCACTGTGTTCATGGCTGATCATCCACAATCAGTACCCCGTTCCTGCCTTCTCCCCTTATCCCTTGACTCTGCTATCTTTAAGAGCTCTATCTTACTCTTTCTTGAAAGCATCCAGGGAATTGGCCTCCTCTACCTTCTGAGGCATGGCATTCCATAGATCCACAGCTCTCTGGGTGAAAAAGTTTTTCCTGAATTCCGTACTAAATAGCCTACCCCTTATTCTTAAACTGTGGCATCTGGTTCTGGACTCCCCCCAACATCGGGACCATGTTTCCTGCCTCCAGCATGTTCAATCCCTTCATTATCTTATATGTTTCAATCAGATCCCCTCTCATCCTTCTAAATTCCAGTGTATGCAAGTCCAGTTCCTCCAATCTTTCAACATATGACAGCACCCCCCCCCCCTCCCCCCATCCCGGGAATCAACCTCGTGAACCTCCGCTGCACTCCCTCAATAGCAAGAAAGTCCTTCCTCAGATTTGGACACCAAAACTGGACACAATACTCCAGGTGTTGTCTCACCAGGGTCCTGTACAGCTGCAGAATGACCTCTTTGCTCCAATATTCAATTCCTCTTGTTATGAAGGCCAACATGTCATCAGTTTTCTTCACTGCCTGCTGTACCTGCATGCTTACTTTCAGTGACTGATGTACAAGGACACCCAGATCTCGTCATACTTCCCATTTTTTTAACTTGACACCATTCAGATAGTAATCTGCCCTCCTGTTCTTGCCACCAGTGGATAACCTCACATTACCACATTAAACTGCATCTGCCTACTCACCCAACCTGTCCAAGTCACTCTGCGTTTTCCTAACATCCTCCTGACATTTCATACTGCCACCCAGCAAATTTGCTAATGTTACTTTTAATCCCGTCATCTAAATCATTATTGTATATTGTAAACAGCTGTAGTCCCAGCACCGAACTTCGTGGTACCCCTATAGTCTCTGCCTGTTGTATAATCAAACTCATTAATTTTTCAGACAGCCAGTCCTTTCTAGTATTTTAATTACTATTATCACTTGGTATTCACCCTTAATGAATCTGCAAATGTTGCCATTTTCTTCCCTTTTTTTGAAACAATCACCTTTCCTTCCAATGAACATGTGCTGCACTGTTGGTTCTAACCTGAATGGATCTTCATGTGCTGGGCAGTGTTCCCTCTAAGGTGCACGTGCACACATCCCTTGCTATTAATACACAAAAAAATTTAAACTGTACACAAGTGTTTGCCCTCCTCTATGTCATCAGCAGGTTAGTATATTTAACAATCATACATTAAGAAAGAGGATGTGTTGGAGATTTTGGAAAGCATCAAGTTGGGTAAGTCACTGGAACCAGACAGCATATACCCCAGGCTACTGTGGGAGGCAAGGGAGGAGATTGCTGAGTCTCTGGCGATGATCTTTGCATCATCAATGGGGATGGGAGAGGTTCCGGAGGATTGTAGGGTTGTGGATGTTGTTCCCTTATTCAAGAAAGGGAGTACAGATAGCCCTGGAAATTATAGACCAGTGAGTCTTACCTCAGTGATTGGTAAGTTGATGGACAAGATCCTGAGAGGCAGGATTTATGAACATTTGGAGAGGCCATAATATGATTAGGAATAGTCAGCATAGTTTTGTCAAGGGCAGGTCATACATTGTGAGCCTGATTGAATTTTTTGAGAATGTGACTAGACATACCGATGAAAGTAGAGCAGTAAATGTAGTGTATATGGATTTCAGCAAGGCATTTAACAAGGTACCCTGTGCAAGGCCTATTGAGAAAGTAAGGAGGCATGGGATCCAAGGGGACATTGTTTTGTGGATCCAGAACTGGCTTGCTCACAAGAAGGCAAAGAATGGGAAATCTCAAAGAAAATCTGCATGAAGCACAAACGAACCGCTAGTTCATTTAAAGTGGAATGGCTTAATAAACCACTGAAGAAAATGAATTTTGTAGGTTATTATTCAGGTTTACTTTCGCTTAGAAATTCAGTGTGCACATAACACTGGGCATAAATTTGCTCAGCATAAGATTTTTGTACACACTGTTCATTATCAATTAGAGAGATTGCTGATGTGCTGCTTTTTTAACTTGCCTGATTTTCTTTTGAATATCTTGTTACATACCCGTGACACGTGACTGGGGTTGAAGCTATACTGGACTTGAGGTAATGGTCTTGTGATGGTGGAGTGACGTCATTTTCCCGCCAGTAGAGGTCATGTGATAGGTTTTTTTTACAGGGTATAAAAGGAGAACCCCCTCCCCCCATGAGGAGGGACAGTTCGTGGCAGGATTTGCCATGTTGACTTCATGCCACTGCGTGATTTAATGTTATGACGCAGTTTAGTTGAAAGATGAAGTTTTATCTAATGCCTAAAGTTTAAAAGGTCATTGCCAGCAGTTTCTTTATAAGACTGCTAGTTGAGAATCAATGGAGAGTGAAGATCGGAGTTCGGGAGTTAAAAGATCGAGGAGAATCGATTTCAACGGTGCAACAGGTTCGACCTTGTTTGATCCTCATTCAGAAGGAATTTGTTGACTGTTCTCGTGTTAATCCCTGTACAATAGCAGAAAGGATTGGGAACAGTTCTGTAAAGGAAAGGTCAGTGCCTTTAAGCTGTTCCATTTGTCCATCTACGTAAATTCATCGTGGGAAAAGTTCGATTTGGGAACCAAAGCAAAACGACGTGAAAGAGAATTTAAATCATCTTAAAAAGTCTCTCCCTTAAATGGACTGTGAGCATTTTGAACTTTTGGCAATACTACTTTAAAGAACTGTTTGAGCAACATCGCTTTAAGAACTGTTTAAGCTGACACGCAGCAGCTGATTTCCGGTTACGTGGGTGTTTTGTTTACTTTTGGGGGGGGTGTTTGTTTTCAGTGTTTAATAAACGTGTTATTTGTAATAAAAACCCTTGCCTCACAATATATTTATTGTTGCTTGAATCCGTAACAACCTTACTGCACTTCACCTGGTCAATAGTGTCTCGGTTCATTTTAAAACTACCTCATCTCTAGTGTTTTGTAACTTAAACATTAAGCTATTCAAAGGAAGACACAGGAGTCTGAAATGCAGGTCGATCTTCAAGTTTAAGCAAAGCGTTCACATATCGTGGTAACAATGACATGTAATTCATGTATTTATTACAGACTCGAGGGGCCGAATGGTCTACTTCTGCACCTATTGTCTATTGTCTATACATACAATTCATTGTGAACTATTTAAATGAACAAGAATGATTAATCAAACTATATTACTGAAATATTAGAACAGTTTATAGCTCATTCTCAGTATTTTTATTTTTACAGTTTGTATTCTTTTTCATATAGTCTGTCAGTGTTTCTCTATGTAATTTTTCATAGGATTCAATTGTATTCCATTTTCCTGCAAGAAAATGAATTTCAAGTGTACATATATGTACTCTGATAATAAAATTAGTTTAAATTTTAGAATGATGCTGATTGTGGTCAGTCACTTAAAGTTAGTAATGTTAATGTGCTAAAAGAATAAACTCTTCCTGAACCTGCTAGAATGTGATCACTTGCACACAAAATGCTGGTGGAACACAGCAGGCCAGACAGCATCTATAGGAAGAAGCACAGTCGATGTTTTGGGTCAAGACCCTTCGTCAGGACTAACCGAAAGGAAAGGTAGTAAGAGATTTGAAAGTAGTGGGGGGAGAGGGAAATGCAAAATGATAGACCGGAGGGGGTGGGATGAAGCTAAGAGTTAGAAAGGTGATTGGTGAAAGGGATACAGAGCTGGAGAAGGGAAAGGATCATGGGACGGGAGGCCTAGGGAGAAAGAAGGGGTGGGGGAAGCACCAAAGGGAGATGGAGAACAGGCAGAGAGAGAGAGGAAAAAACAACTAAATATGTTGGATGGGGTAGGAAGGGGAGGAGGGGCATTAATGGAAGTTAAAGAAGTCAATTTTCATGCCATCAGGTTGGAGGCTACCCAGCTGGTATATAAGGTATTGTTCCTCCAACCTGAGTTTGGATTCATTTTGACAATAGAGGCCATGGATAGACATCTCAGAACGGGAATGGGACGTGGAATTAAAATGTGTGGCCACTGGGAGATCCTGCTTTCTCTGGCGGACCGAGTGTAGGTATCCAGCGAAACAGTCTCCCAGTCTGAGTCGGGTCTCACCAATATATAAAAGACCACACCGGGAGCAGCGGACGAGGTATACCACACCAGCCGACTCACAGGTAAAGTGTTGCCTCACCTGGAAGGACTGTCTGGGGCCCTGAATGGTGGTGAGGGAGGAAGTGTAAGGGCAGGTGTAGCACTTGTTCCGTTTACAAGGATAAGTGCCAGGAGGGAGATTGCCACCTCCTACGGGATCCCACAACCAAGCACATCTTTCCTCCCCCCCCACTTTCTGCTTTCCGCAGGGATCGTTCCCTACACGACTCCCTTGTCCATTCGTTCCCCCATCCCTTCCTACTGATATAGAACTGGTCTATGATTTCCTTTCTGCTGCCTTCCTCCCCTTCTACACAATTTTCAAGACCTCAAGCACCGTGAGATCAGTGGTTAGGAAGATGTTGGAGACAATTGTTAAGAATGAGTTGATGGGAGTACTTGGTGACAAGAGGACAAAATAGAACAAAGTCATAGGGAATGGAGAGAGGAATCATGGTTGGGGTAATGTTAGGGAGAGAGGAGGAAGCAGGAAGCATTACGAAGACATTCTGTAATGGTCAATATACCAGTTTTTGGAAGCAAATGAGCTTATCTGGTGTCTCCAGGCTGGGTGTGTCTGCATCCCCACCCCACCTCTGAAACTCCTCTGCCACCTGTCCCACACCCCTCCGGTGGCACTCCACCCTTGCCATTTCCAATATCCTTTGCTCACCAGATTTACAAGCATATACTCCACATAAACAAATGCAAAAAAAAAAGATAGGTTAGCTTTAACTATGTGCCTTTTGCACAGTACTGTGTCTCAGGCATTCCACCTCTAATAAGCTTAAAATTATGCCTCCTCAAATTAGCAGATCCACCCTGGAAAAAAATCTCTGGGCATCATTTGATCATTGCCTTTCATCAGTTTGCACTATCATGTCACTTCTCATCCTTCTAAGCTCCAAAGAGAAAAGCCTTAAATTGCTTGACCTGGCCTCATAAGATATGCTTTCCAATCCAAGCAACAACCTGGTCAATTTCCTCTGCACCCTCTCTAAAACTTATATAAATTTCCTATAATGAGGCAACTAGATTCCAAGAGAGGTCTAACTTAGATTCTATAGAGATGTACATAACTTCACAGCTCTTAATCTAAATCCATCAACTAAAGAAGGCTACCACATTATATATATTCTCTGCAACCCTATCAACTTGCATAGAAACATTGAACATAAATGGATGTGGACCCCAGGATCCCTCTGTTGAACAGGTTGAATGCTATCTGCCATTCTCAGCCCAGCTCAGCATGTTCTGTTGTAACCCCTGGTAACCTACACTATTTACAAGTCCACCAACTTTCATTGCATCTACACACACCCTTCCAGTTTCTCATCCAAGTCATTCATAAAAGTCGCAAAGATCATGAATCCCAGAACAACTTCCCTGCAGAATTCCAAACAGAATATGCTTCATCTGCAACCAGCCTCTGCCTTCTATGGGCAAGACAGCTTAGAATCCATGCACCAATTTCCCTGTATCTTATGCTTCTGACTTCCATGGATAACCTTATGAAATAGCTTACTAAATTCCATTGCTCCACCTTCAATAATATGCTTGACACAGCTTCAAAGAATTTAATCATGCCATATAAGGTCAGATGTCATGGTTCATTGTAGTTTTATTTACTTTATCAGAGATACCATACAGTAACAGGCCCTTTCAATCTAATGAGCCCAAGGCACCCAATGACACTCGTGATCATTAACCTACTAACCTATATGTCTTTGAAATATGGGGGTAATTGACTCAAGGGAAACTCACATGGTCACAGGTGTTGGTAGTTAAAAGTTTTATTCCTATGCCACTTAGTTAGCCACTGCCACTTGGGAGGAGTTTACATATTGTGTTATAGATAGAAACTATAATTTGGGAAAAAATTCCCAAAAGAAATTATAATGTCACAGTAGCATTACAAGTGCACAGATTATACAAGTGCACATATTAGAATATCTGTAAAGTTCATCAATAAATAATAGTTTGTAGCATCTTGTTCATCAATGCTGACGGCAGATTGCGTCCAGGTGAAGCAGGCGGGCACCCCGCTCACACCACGAGAGGCCAAAGTTCCCAATGAGCAGCGCTTTGAATGCTTCATATTTGTCTTCTTCCAGGGGCGACTGTATGAAATCTGCAACCTGGGCGGCCGTCTCCTGGTCAAGGACGCTCACCACGTGGTAGTAACACGTGGAATCAGAGGATATCTGCAGAATCTGGAACTGGGCTTCTGCTTGTCTAAACCACACATGTGGTCACAGTGTCCAGAAAGTCGGCAGTTTGAGCGAAACTACGTGAACAGATGAAGAATCGGTTATCTTTGGTCCAAATCCCGTTTGGACTGTCGGGGGTCACCAATGTAGCGATGTACCACGTACAGAGCTAGAGATAAATAACAATGGACAACAGTAAAGTTTAGTTGACGCATGCCGGTACCCAGATGTGTCGTCCGCACTCTCCCTCAATTTAGAACGCAACGTAGGTCAGAAATGATCGATTATTGATGAATTGGTGCTACAGACCAAGACCAACAGATCCTCAACCAGAAAGACTGTTTTGTTTACATATTTCGCTGAAAAAATATCAAAAAGACTTATTAACCTAAACTGCTTGTGCTAGTTTAACGGAGCTGACAATTTACCAGGTATACAAAGAGTTTAAACTTCTGGTATAATGGCAGCACGTGTGAATGCAGCAGCTTCTCGAGGACTTATTTCTTCATAAAATTTGTTTTTTAGTTCCAAGCTATAGGGCTATTCAATCAATGAGTCTCTTGCTGACCCCTATGTTGGAGAGGGAGTTGGCTATGGTGTTGAAGGAGGAAGATGGCATATTGGTGGAACCTGTGGAGATATATGGAGAAGCTGGTTTGGGTACAAAGCAGCTGACATAGCTGCAGACTTGTGGTGAACCACATATACCTGTCTGGACACGCCCTCTGCTGACTGCTCCTGTGGCTCCTCCCACAGACCCCTGTATAAAGGCGATTGAGGACTGAGCCCAGCCTCTCAGTCTCCAGGAAGTAGTATGATGGTCACTCACTGCTTGTTCCTTCTTCCAGTCAATAAAAGCCGATATTTCGCCTTTACGTCTCAGAGTGAGTTATTGATGGTGCATCAAGACTGCTACTTGGAAGCTTATGAGTTGGTGCAGTGCAACTGTGGGTGTTTTGTCCTAGACTCAAATGGTAAAATAGTACAACCATGGCTGGCAAGGGAAGACAAAACTATTGTAAAAGCAGAAGAGAGGGCTTACAACAAAGCAAACAGTAATGAAAAGGTAGAGGATTGGAAAGTTTTTAAGAACATCATTAGAAGGGAAAAAAGGAAATATGAAAGCAGGCTAGCAATTAATATCAAAGTTTTTTCAAGTATGTTAAAATAAAAGAGAAATGAGTAGGTATATAGGACCACTAGATAATGTGGCAGAAGAAATAATTCTGGGGGACAAGGAGATGGCTGATGAACTAAATGAGTTATTTTGTGGCGGTCTTTACTGGAAGACACCAGCAGTATGCCTGATGATGTAGTGTGTGAAAGAAGAAAAGTGGGTAACACACACAAAATGCTGGTGGAATGCAGAGAAATGAGTGCAGTTACCATTATAAGGGAGAAGGTGCTCAAAAAAGCTGGAAGACAAAGGTACATAAGTCATCCGGTCCAGATGAACTGCACCCTAGGGTTCTGAAAGAAGTAGTGTTAGGGATTGTGGTGGCATTAGAAATGATCTTTCAAAAATCATTGAACTCTGGCATGGAGTCAGATGACTGAAAATTACAAATTACAAATGTACAAATTACGAACTCGTTAAGAAAGGAGGAAGGCAGCAGAAAGGAAATTAGAGACCAGTTAGCCTGACCTCAGTGGTTGGGAAGACGTTGGAGTCAATTGTTAAGGGTGAGGTGATGGAGTATTTGGTGACAAGACAGAGCAAAGTCAACATAGTTTCCTTCAGGGAAATTCCTTCATGATGAACCCGGTGGAATTCTTTGAGAAAATTACAAGTAGGTTAGATAAAGGAGATGTAGTGAATGTTATATATTTGGACTTTCAGGCCTTTGACAAAGACATTGGCATTACAGGAAAGTTACTGGCACGGTTAGAGCATTGGATGATTGGTAGAAGACAGTGAGTGGGAATAAAAGGATCCTTTTCTGGTTGACTGCCAGTGACTAGAGGTGCTCTGCTTCATTTTATGTTGTATATAAATGATTTAGATGATGGAATAGATAGCTTTGTTGCCAAGTTTGCAGATTATAAGAAGATTGGTGGAGGGGCAGGTAGTGGTGAGGAAACAGGTAGGATGCAGAAGGACTTAGACAGATTAGGAAAGTGGGCAAGAAAGTGGCAAATGAAATATAATGTTGGAAAATTCATGGCCATACACTTTGGTAGTAGAAGTAAACGTGCAGACTATTTTCTAAATGGGGAGAAAGTCCAAAAACCTGAGATGCAAATGAGCTTGGGAGTCCTTGTGCAGAACACCCTAAAGGTTAACTTGCAGATGGTGTCGAGGAAGGCAAATGCAATGTTATCATTCATTTCAAGAGGTCTAGAATACAAGAGCAAGGATGTGATGCTGAGGCTTTATAAGGCACTGGTGAGGCCTCACCTTGAGTATTGTGAACAGTTTTGGGCACATCTTAGAAAAGCTGTGCTGGCATTGGAGAAGGTTCAGAGGAGGTTCTGATTCTGGGAATGAAAAGGTTATCATATGAGGAACATTTGGAAGGATGGGGGGGGGGTGGATCTCATTGAAACCTTTCGAATGTTGAAAGGTCTAGACCGGGGGTCGGCAACCCGCGGCTCCGGAGCCACATGTGGCTCTTTTACGTCTGTGCTGCAGCTCCCTGATGCTTTGGGAAATAATTGGTTGTGGCGACCCTTTTCCTGGCACATCCGAACCGACTCACAATTAGATAGCCTACGGGGGTTTGCGAGCACAGAGCTTTGGAGCCTCTGCGCCATGGGGGGGAGGCAGGTTGAGGGAGGCTTAAAAGTGAGGCTGAAGATTTCGAATAAAGTTTTTTCCTTCGACTGCAGTTACCGACTCCGTGTCATAATTTTAGCGCTGCGTGTAGCACACTGCTACATGGTCAGTATTTAATTAAAATGTATTTTATGTTAGTTTGTTAGTTTTTGAAATGTAAATCTAAATTTGAAGATTATGGTGATCTTGTACAATCTAAATAAGACGTTGTGGCGACCCATTTCCTGACACATCCGAACCGGCTCACAATTAGCCAGCGTTCAGGCTAAGGGAGATAGCCTACGGGTGTTTGTGAGTACGTGTCTTTTGCAGCATCCGCGCCCATGGGGGGCGGGTTGAGGGAGGCTTAAAAGCAAGGCTGTTTAGTTTGAATAAAGCTATCTTTGACTGCAGTTTACTGACTGCGTGTAGCACGCCGCTACAACGTGTTTTTATCGCAGGCTGTCCAGAGGGGAGGTGCTGAAACGCTTTGTCGCGTGTCTGGAAGAAGTGAAAACTTTCCTGGGCAGCAAAGGGCTTACCTTCCCTGAGCTGGAACAGCCAGAGTGGCTGGAAAAGCTACACTTCATGGTAGACATGACAGCGCACCTGAACACGCTGAACACAGCTCTTCAACGGGGTAAGGACGTACAGCCCTGCACATGTTGGAGGATGTTTTGGCATTCGAGCGCAAGTTGACGTTGCTTGCCAGAGATTTACAGAAAGGCACATTGTCTCACTTCCCCAATTTGAGAGAGTTCAAACAAGGTCACGACATGATAAATTCGGGGTATTTACATTCTGCAATCATCGCAATGCAAACATCGTTTGGGAAACGCTTCTGTGAGTTCAGAGAGGAAAAAACACATTATCCTTCCCGGTCACTCCCCTAAGCATCGATCCATCCCTACTGAATACGACTGCATTGTCAGGTGTGAGTCAACCTGAACAAGTATGATAAATATTTTAATTGCCTATTATTTTACGTATATTCATATGTTTTCATTGTTCAGTGAAATAGACCTTTTATTTTTCAGGTTGACAGCTGGCTGATGTTATTTTTGGTTTGCTGCTGGCGGCAAATTTAAGTTTGGCATTTTTCATAAATACAAGAAGGACTCAAATAGACGTTGAGTATTTTACTTAAAAGTAACCTTCAACCCAACGTCTTTTTTTCGGAGTTCAAAATGTTTTTGTTGCATGCAGAAATGTAATTTCGTTTTCTCTGCAGGAGTTCATCAATTTCATAAATGCAACACATTATAGTTTGTTTATACATAGCATAAAGGCAAAAAAACCCCGTTGTATGCAGTGTTATTTCATTTTAAATGTCAAACGGGTTTTGCGGCTCCCAGTGTTTTCTTTTCTGTGGGAAACGGGTCCAAGTGGCTCTTTCAGTGGTAAAGGTTGCTGACCCCTTGTCTAGACAGAGTAGATGTAGAAAGGATGTTTCCCATTGTGGGGGAGTCTAAGACAAGAAGGCACAGCCTCAGGAGAGTGGGCATCTATTAAAAATAGAGATGCAGAGGATCCTTTTCTGGTGGGCTGCCAATGACTAGTGGTGTTCTGCAGGGGCTGGTATTGGAACCACTTTTTATAGGTTGTATATCAATGATTTAGATGATGGAATTGGATTTGAATCACCAGTTATATATAGAGAATTTGATGGCTCTGAGTCTGTGAATGGTCATCTTCGAGGCTTCAGCAAAAAGAGGCTTCACTCAGAAGAGCAAAAGAAAAGATCTAACTTAACCTTTGTCTCCTCCCTTCTTTAAATCTGCTCAGCTAGGACATTAGAGATCCCAGGCAGGATAATGGAATTTTCCACTTGGGAAATGTGGAAGGACAGGGAGACTTACAATGTCCCTGACAACTACATCTGTGAGAAGTATATCAACTTCTAACAATCCACTTTAAAGAGTTGGAACTGGAACTGGATGAACCCTGTATTATTCAGGAGGCTGAGGAAATGATAGAGACATATAGAGAGGTAGTTACACCCAAGGTGCAGGACACAGGAAATTGTGTGACAGTCAGGGAGGGGAAAGGGGTTAATGAGCAAAAGTAGAGTACCCCTGTGGCCATCCACTTCAGCTACACTTTGAATACTGTTGGGAAATTGGGGGTGGGGGGTGACTTAATCAAGAAAAGTAACAGCAGTCAGGTTTCTGGCACTGTCTACCCATATGACTCAGAAAGGAAGGGAATGTTGAATGTTGCTTCCTAGTGCCAGGATCCGAGTCCTCAGCTTTCTCAAGTGGGAGGGAAAAGTGCCAGAGTTCATGGTCCAATAAATACCAATGACATGGGAAGGACAAGTGACAAGGCTCTACACAGGGAATTCTATGAGTTAGGTGCTAAATTAAGGGGCGTGACCTCCAGAGTTGTGTTCCACAGGGGTCTGTGTTGGGGCCGCTTCTTTCCACTTAGTTTATCAACGATTTAGATAATGGAATAAATGGCTTTGTGGCTAAGTTTGTTGATGACACAAAGATAGTTGGAGGGTCCGGCAGTGCTGAGGAAACAGAGAGTTTGCAGAGAGACTTGTAGATTGAGGGAATAGGCAATGAAGTGGCAAATGAATTACAATGTTGGAAAGTGTATGGTCATGCACTTTGGTAAAAGAAATAAACGGGCAAACTATTATTTAAATGGGGAGAGAATTCAAAGTTCTGAGATGCAACGGGACTTGGGAGTCCTCGTGCAGGATTCCCTTAAGGTTAACCTCTAGGTTGAGTCGGTGGTGAAGAAGGCAAATGCAATGTTGGCATCCATTTCTAGAGGAATAGAGTATAGGAGCAGGAATGTGATGTTGAAACTCTATAAGGAACTGGTAAGTCCTCACTTGGAATACTGTGTGCAGTTTTGGGCTCCTTATTTAAGAAAGGATGTGCTGACGTTGGAGAGGGTTCAGAGAAGATTCACTAGAATGATTCCGGGAATGAGAGGGTTAACATATGAGGAACGTTTGACTGCTCTTGGACTGTACTCCTTGGAGTTTAGAAGAATGAGGGGGGACCTCAGAAACATTTCGAATGTTGAAAGGCATGGACAGAGTGGATGTGGCAAAGTTGTTTCCCATGGTGATGGAGACTAGTACGAGAGGATGTGACTTGAGGATTGAAGGTTACCAATTCAAAACAGAGATGTGAATTAGTTTTTTTAGCCAGAGGATGGTGAATCTGTGGAATTTGTTGCCACGGGCGGCAGTGGAGGTCAGTGGAGGTTAAGGCAGAGAATGGATCAGCTCATGATGAAATGGTGGAACTGACTCAATGGGCCAAATGGTTGACTTCTGCTCATTTGTCATAGTCTATATGTTTGATCTGCAATTAGACAGGGGAGGTTGACAGAAATTTGTGTAGGAAACACCACATTTACTGATCATAATACCATTAGTTTCAAAGTAAATATGGAAAAAAAAGGGTCTGGTCCGTGGGTTGAGATTCAAAACTGAAGATAGGCCAATTTTGATGGAAGCAGAAATGATCCAGCAAGGAAGGATTGGGACAGACTGTTTCCCAGCAAAGGTGTGCTTGGAAAGTGGGAGGGCTTCAAAGTGGAGTTTTGAGAGTACAAAGCTTGTATGTGCCTATCAGAATAAAAAAGTAAAGATAACAAGTGTAGGGAACCTTAGTTTTCAAGAGATATTAAGACCCTGATTAAGAGAAAAAAAGAGATGCATACCAGGTGTAGGCAGATAACGACAA
>NW_026779013.1:362500-411878 GCF_030144855.1 Hypanus sabinus
CGAAGGTGGGACCGCTAAAGGATAAAGAGGGCAACATGTGCCTGGAAGCGGAGGAGGTTGGGGAGGTTCTAAATGAATACTTTGCTTCAATATTCACAAGTGAAAAGGATCTTGATCAAGCTGAGTTCTAAGTAGAGCAGGCCTGTGTGCTGGACAATGTGGAGATTAAGGAAGAAGAGGTGTCGGATCTTCTTAAAAAAACATCAAGATTGTTAAATCCCCAGGGCTGGATATGATACACCCCAGGTTGTTGTGGAAATTGAGAGAAGAGATCACAGGAGCATTAGCCATGATCTTTGAATCCTCTTTGGCTACAGGGGAAGTGCCAGAGGATTGAAGAATGGCAAATTTGTTTAGAAATTGTTTAAAAAAGGTAATAGGAAGAAACCTGGGAACTATAGACTGGTGAGTATTACGTCAATGGTTTGCAAACTACTGGAAAGGATTCTTAAGGATAGGATCTACAAGCATTTGGAGAAGTACAGTCTACTCATGGATAGTCAACATGGCTTTGTGAAGGGAAGATCGTGCCTCATGAGCCCATCACTCTGCCTGTTCTCCATCTCCGTCTGGTACTCCCCTCCCCTTTTCTTTCTCCCTGGCCTCCCGTCCCATGATCCTTTCCCTCCTCCAGCTCTGTATCACTTTCATCAATCACCTTTCCACCTCTTAGCTTCATCCCACCCCCTCCAGTCTTCTCCTATCATTTCACATTTCCCCCTCCCCCCACTACTTTCAAATCTCTTACTATCTTTCCTTTCGGTTAGTCCTGACGAAGGGTCTCGGCCCGAATCGTCGACAGTGTTTCTCCTTATAGATGCTGCCTGGCCTGCTGTGTTCCACCAGCATTGTGTGTGTGTCTCTTAAAAGACCCTATCTTATCTGCCTCCACCACTGTTGCTGGCAACCCATTTCATGAACTCACCACTCCTCTGTACCTACTCCCCAGCACCTTAAACTGATGTCCTCTTGTGGCAACTATTTCAGCTCTGGGAAAAAGCCTCTGACTATTCACACAATCAATGCCTCTAATCATCTCGTACACCTCTATCAGGTCATCTCTCAACCTCCTTCACTCCAAGGAGAAAAGGCCGAGTTCATTTAATCTGTTCTCATAAGACATGCTCCCCAATCCAGGCAACATCCTTGTAAATTTCCTCTGTACCCTTCCTGATTTTCATATCCTTCTTCTAGTGAGGCAACCGGAACTGAGCACAGTACTCTAAGTGGGATCTGACCAGGGTCCTATATAGCTGCAACATTACTTCTTGGCTCCAAAATTCAATTCCACAATTAATGAAAGCCAAGGCACCATACGCCTTTTTAACCACAGAGTCAACCTGCACAGCTGCTTTGAGTGTCCTATGGACTCGGACCCCAAGATCCCTCTGATCCTCCATACTACCAAGAGTCTACCATTAATGCTATATTCTGCCATCATATTTGACCTACCAAAATGAACCACTTCAAACTTATCTGGATTGAAGTCCATCTGTCACTTCTAAGCCCAGTTTTTCATCCTATCAATGTCCCACCATAACCTCTGACAGCCCTCCACACTATCCACAACACCCCCAACCTTTGTGTCATCAGCAGACTTACTAATCCATCCCTCCACTTCCTCATTCAGGTCATTTATAAACATCATGAAGAGTAAGGGTCCTGGAACAGATCCCTGAGACACTTCACTGGTCACTGACCTCAAAGCAGAATATGACCCACCTACAACTACTCTGCCTTCTGTGGGCAAGCCAGTTCTGGATCCACAAAACAATGTACCCTTGGATCGCATGCCTCCTTACTTTCTCAATAAGCCTTGCATGGGGTACCTTATCAAATGCCTTGCTGAAATCCATATACACTACATCTACTGCTCTTCCGTCATCAACATGTTTAGTCACATACTCAAGAATTTCAATTAGGCTCGTAAGGCACGACCTGCCTTTGACAATGCCATGCTGACTATTCCTAATCATATTATACCTCTCCAAATGTTAATAAATCCTGTCTCTCAGGATCTTCTCCATCAACTTACCAACCAGTGAAGTAAGACTCAAAGGCCTATAATTTCCTGGGCTATATCTACTCCCTTTCTTGAATAAAGGAACAACATCCGCAACCCTCCAATCCTCCGGAATCTCTCCTGTCCCCATTGATGCAAAGATCATCGCCAAAGACTCAGCAATCTCCTCCCTTGCCTCCCACAGTAGTCTGGGGTATATCTCACCCAGTCCCGGCAACTTATTCAACTTGATGCTTTCCAAAAGCTCCAGCACATCCTCTTTCTTAATATCTACATGCTCAAGCCTTTCAGTCTTCTGCAAGTCATCACTACAGTCACCAAGATCCTTTTTCATAGTGAATACTGAAGTAAATATTCATTAAGTATCTCTGCTATTTCCTCCAGTTCCATACATAGTTTCCCACTGTCACATTTGATAGGTCCTATTCTTTCACATCTTATCCTCTTGCTCTTCACACACTTGTAGAATGCCTTGGGACCTTGTGAAGGCTCCTTCTGGCTCTCCTAATTTCCTTCTTAAGCTCCTTCCTATTAGCCTTATAGATCTCTAACATTACCTAGCTTTCTGAACCTTTTGTAAGCTTTTCTTATTGACTAGATTTATTACAAACTTTGTACACCATGGTTTCTGTACCCTACCATCCCCGTCTCATTGGAACGTACCTATGCAGAACTCCACACAAATATCCCCTGAACATTTGCCAAATTTCTTCCATATTTTTCCGAGAACATCTGTTCCCAATTTAAGCTTCCAATTCCCTTCCCAATAGCCTCATAATTCCCCTTATTCCAATTAAACACTTGTCTAACTTGTCTGTTTCTATCTCTGTCCAATGCTATTGTAAAGGAGATAGAATTATGATTACTATCTCCAAAATGCTCTCCTATTGTGCGATCTGACATCTGACCAGGTTCATTTCTCAATACCAGATCAAGTAGAGCCTCTCCTCTTGTAGGCTTATCTACATACTGTGTCAAGAAACCTTCCTGAACACACCTAACAAACTCCACCCTGTCTAAGGAAGAGGAAGGCAGTTATGATAGGGGACTCTATAGGGGGTCAGACAGGCGATTCTGTGGATGCAGGAAAGAAACTCAGGTAATAATTTGCCTCCCAGGTGCCAGGGTCCAGGACATTTCTGATCGCAACCAAGATATCCTAAGGTTGGAGTTAGAACAGCTAGAGGTTGTGGTACATATTGGTACCAATGACATAAGTAGGAAAAGGGAGGAGGTCCTGAAAACAGACTACAGGGAGTTAGGAAGGAAATTGATCTTTATCTTTATTCTGCTCCTTGGTTATATGTTGTTCCTTCTGCCTTCCTATCTCCCCAATCTGCAGCTGCCATTTGTGCTCATTTAAAGCACCTTGCTTATCTATCTCATCAGCCTTCCTATTTTCCTCAGGGGACTATTTCACTGGGCTTTTACCTTTACAACTTCATATTCTTTCCCTTTAGCTTCCTCAAATGTATACTGCCACAGAGCAACAGATGGGAGGAGATTTCCATCAGCTGAAACAAACCGTCTTGCCTACTTTTCCTTTGTCTTTTTTCTCATTAATTTACCTGATCTGCTTCCAACCCTCTTTTTTTTAAACAAATAGAACATAGAACAGTACAGCACAGTACAGGCCCTTCAGCCCACAATGTTGTGCCGACCCTCAAACCCTGCCTCCCATATAACCCCCCACCTTAAATTCCTCCATATACCTGTCTAGTAGTCTCTTAAACTTCACTAGTGTATCTGCCTCCACCACTGACTCAGGCAGTGCATTCCATGCACCAACCACTCTCTGAGTGAATATCTTCCTCTAATATCCCCCTTGAACTTCCCTCCCCTTACCTTAGAGCCATGCCCTCTTGTACTGAGCAGTGGTGCCCTGGGGAAGAGGCGCTGGCTGTCCACTCTATCTATTCCTCTTAATATCTTGTATACCTCTATCATGTCTCCTCTCATCCTCCTTTTCTCCAAAGAGTAAAGCCCTAGCTCCCTTAATCTCTAATCATAATCCATACTCTCTAAACCAGGCAGCATCCTGGTAAATCTCCTCTGTACCCTTTCCATTGCTTCCACATCCTTCCTATAGTGAGGCAACCAGAACTGGACACAGTACTCCAAGTGTGGTCTAACTAGAGTTTTATAGAGCTGCATCATTACCTCGTGACTCTTAAACTCTATCCCTCGAATTATGAAAACTAACACCCCTTAAGCTTTCTTAACTACCCTATCTACCTGTGAGGCAACTTTCAGGGATCTGTGGACATGCACCACCAGATCCCTCTGCTCCTCCACACTCCCACGTATCCTGCCATTTACTTTGTACTCTGCCTTGGAGTTTGTCCTTCCAAAGTGTATCACCTCACACTTCTCCGGGTTGAACTCCATCTGCCACTTCTCAGCCCACTTCTGCATCCTATCAATGTCTCTCTGCAATCTTCGACAATCCTCTACACTATCTACACCACCACCAACCTTTGTGTCGTCTGCAAACTTGCCAACCCACCCTTCTATCCCCACATCCAGGTTGTTAATCACTCTCTCAAAAAGTAGAGGTCCCAGAACAGATCCTTGTGGGACACCACTAGTCACAACCCTCCAATCTGAATGTACTCCCTCCACCAAGACCCTCTGCCTTCTGCAGGCAAGCCAATTCTGAATCCACCTGGCCAAACTTTCCTGGATCCCATACCTTCTGACTTTCTGAATAAGCCTACTGTGTGGAACCTTGTCAAATGCCTTACTAAAATCCATGTAGATCACATCCACTGCTCTACCCTCATCTATATGCCTGGTCACCTCCTCAAAGAACTCTATCAGGCTTGTTAGGCACGATCTGCCCTTCACAAAGCCATGTTGACTGTCCCTGATCAGACCATGATTCTCTAAATGTCCATTAATCCTATCTCTAAGAATCTTTTCCAACAGCTTTCCCACCACAGACATAAGGCTCACTGATCTATAATTACCTAGACTATCCCTACTATCTTTTTTGAACAAGGAGACAACTTTTGCCTCCCTCCAGTACCATTCCCGTGGACGAGAACATAAAGATCCTAGCCAGAGGCTCAGCAATCTCTTCCCTTGCTTCGTGGAGCAGCCTGGGGAATATTCCATCAGGCCCTGGGGACTTATCCATCACAATGTATTTTAACAACTTCAACACCTCCTCTCCCTTAATATCGACATGCTCCAGAACATCGACCTCATTCATATTGTCCTCACCGTCATGTTACAAACCCCATAACTGGGTGACTTACCAGCAAAGATAGAGACGTCCATTGAAGTCTGATGGTACTATTTTTAAAGGTATTTATTAGTAAAAATACACAAAAATAATATCAATGCAAACATACAGATAATATACATCATCAATACTAAATCTAAAAATGCAGGTATAATAATAATCAATAAGAAATAAGCTCTATCATTGTCTAGGGGATAACGTATTGTCCAATGGAAATATAAAGTTCACTCAGTTCATGCAGGCTGCAGCCGTTGGGGACCGCTGTGTTGCAATTGTTGGAGAGAGAGAGAGAGATTTGGAGAAAAACTTGCCGACTTTCCTTTTATGATTTCGATCCGTTAGGTGTCTTGTTGTCATGGCCGTTCAAGTGTGACCTCTCCTTTAGCTAAACCGTTCTTCCGTGATGAGCCCGCCACCCCAGGCAGACACACACGAGCCCCCACCGGCTGTCGCTATAAAACGATATCACGGGATTTCTAGTGTTTTTCCTGGTGCATCTAAAGGGGTTGTTCCCCAGACCCTCTTTTATCCTCACTCATGGGGTCTCAGATGTCAATCAGGTTGGGATGATGAAATCCCTCACCCAGCCCACTCTGGTTGTCCCCTGAGGGGTTTCAATGAATAGGACAGTACTCAATACACAATTCCTTCTCCAAGAGACAATAGCAGTGATCAGTGGTTCCGTTCTGCTTTTGTTAGGAGACATTCCACCTGGTTGTGTATTCTGTGTATCTCACTCATTTCCTGGGTCTGAGACCCAAATTAATAGCGATCTTGTGATTCTCAAAAAGGAGGGGGCGACTTTGTACCCTTCGGCCCCTCAGGGTTGCTCCACGTTCGTAACAGTCATGAAGTTCCCTCTCAGTGGTGAATACCGAAGAGTATTCATTGAGGACCTCGCTCACTTCCACAGCCTCCAGGCACATCTTCCCACCTTTATTTCTAATTGGTCCTACCTACACTCCTGTTATCCTTTTGTTCTTCACATAACTGAAGAATGCCTTGGGGTTTTCCTTTACCCTACTCGCCAAGGCCTTCTCATGTCCCCTTCTTGCTCTCCTCAGCCCCTTCTTAAGCTCTTTTCTTGCTACCTCAATAGACCCATCTGATCCTTGCTTCCTAAACCTCATGTATACTGTCTTCTTCTACCTGACTAGATTTTCTACTTCACGTCACCCATGGTTCCTTCACCCTACCATTCTTTATCTTCCTCACTGGGACAAATTTATCCCTAACATCCTACAAGAGATCCTTAAACATAGACCACATGTTCCCTTCCAGTCATTTGCTATTATAACTTAACACTCATGTTCACTTTCTTGGCACACCAGGTTGTCAGCTAACGTAGAGGTAGTATTTACTTGCTTTACACTAATATTTCTTCCTTGAAGCAGCAATGTCCATCTAGCAATTCTCTTTTGGCTTACTGAACCATCTTTAATCCTTCCATCTAACTGTATGGGTATGTTCTGACAGTACTGCAAGTGGATTAAAGTCCCACTGTTTAAGTGAAATGTCATACCACCTAGAAAACCACTAACAAGTGTTTTTCACATACGGTATACCCCTGTTCTGCTGGTGAGAGCATGTGTGAAGGATATGCTACTGGTCTTAACTTCTCCTGCAACAGCACTGCTGAGAGGGTGGTATCAGTTCTCCAATGAGAGTGGATCATTCAGATTCGAGCTTCTTAAAGCAGGTACAGTGGCCAGTACTTGGTCTGGTTGAGCTCTGATTTCCATCCCCACATTCTTTTCGGTAATTCTATTAAAGGAGCTGCCTTAGTGGAAAATCCATCAATGTGACCCCTACATTATCCTACCAGATGTTAACCAGTAATAACTAGTCTACAAACAGTGGATTTGACAAATCAAGGACAGGTGAAGACAAACCATTGTCTTCGTTTCTGCCATTTTGTGGACTCTGAACTGATTCTTGTTTTGGGTTAACCTATTCAGAGTAACTGAATGTTAACTCAGGAAGCTTCAGGTATTTATCTGCTAAACCTGAGACCATTCTCAGCCAAACACTCACAAAATGCTAGAGGAACTCAGCAGGCTAGGCAGCATCAATGCAAGAGTGAATATTTCAGGCTGAAGTCCTTCAGCAGGACTGGACAAAATATTTGAGGGGGGGGGAACACCAGGTGGTACGTGAAACCTGGCAGGGGAGGGATGAAATAGAGTTGGGAAACTGATTGGTAAAAGTCTGAATGCCATGGAAGATAGATGGGGCAGGGAGAACACCAGACGGAGATGGGTGGGCAAGAGGATAACTTGAGAGGGACAAGCAGATGGAAAATGAAGAGACAGCAGTCGTTACACTTGTCCCACTGCACTGACCTCCCTCCTGGATTATATCCTTGCAAGCAGAACAAGAGCTTCTCCTGCCCCTATACCTTCTCCCTCACTAACATTCCAGGTCCTAAACAGTACTTCCAGTTGAGGCAACACTTCAGCTGTGAGCCTGTTGGGGTCATATACTATGTTAGGTGCCCCTGGGTGTGGTCTCTTGTATATTAGTGAGACCCAACATAGATTGGGAAGACAGCATTACCAAGAATTTATATTCCACCCATCAGACCAAGCAGGATCTCTCTGTAGCCACCCACTTTAATTCCACTTCCCATATGTTCATCCATGGCTTCCTCTGCTGTTGGGATAAGGCCACACTTTCGTTGGAGGAGCAACGCCTTATATTCCATTTGGGTAGCTTCCAACCTGATGGCATGAACATTGATTACTCAAAATTTCCGTTAATATCTCCAACCCCTCCCCCTTCACCATTTCCCACCTGATGGACCCTTTCATGTTATCTGCTTTTTCCTTTCTTCCATGGCCTTCTCTCATTAATCAACTTCCTAGCACTTTGCTTCATCCCTCCCCAAGTTTCACAAACCTAGTGTTTCTCCTTCCCCTCCTTTCAAACCTGCTCAGCACTTTTTCTCCAGTCCTGATGGGTTTCAGCCTGAAACAACTGTACTTTTTTCCATAGACACTGCCTAGCCTGCTGAAGTCCTCCAGCATTCTATGCATGTAGCTTGGATTTCTGGCATCTGCAAATTTTATTTTGTTTGTGACCCTTCTCAGACAATTAGGTACTTGTTATGTAAAAGGTCAGATCTATCAAAGGAGTACGTCTGGGTCACCTCATTTAACTGTTTGGACCAGAGATGCAAGACAAATACAAAAGGCTGGGTGGGCTGAGCCTTGAAACTACGTTGTTTGAAGTCCTGGACTAGAATCAGTAAGGTGACCCAGGTAGATCAGGTGACCTTGAGCCAATAGGATTGCCATCCAACAGTTCAACTGATGTGGAACTCTGTAAAAAGAGTCAGGAACTCCATAAACACAGGGGTGAAAACTTTGCAGCAACTGGAGCTGAACCGCTGCTGTTGAGGAGGAGCCCAGAGACATACGGAATTTGGAGAATTGTGTACAGGTCTGGTCACCAAATTACAGGAAAGATGTCAACAAAACAGAGAGAGTACAGAGAAGATTTACTAGAATGTTACCTGGTTTCAGCACCTAAGTTACAGGGAAAGATTGAACAAGTTAGGTCTTTATTCTTTGGAGCGTAGAAGGTTGAAGGGGGACTCGATAGGTATTTAAAATTATGAGGAGGATTGATAGAGTTAACATGGATATGCTTTTTCCATTGAGAGTAGGGGAGATTCAAACAAGAGGACATGATTTGAGAGTTAGGGGGCAGAAGTTTAAGGGTAACATGAGGGGAAATATCTTTACTCAGAGAGTGGTAGCTGTGTGGAACGACCTTCCTGTAGAAGTAGTAGAGGCAAGTTCTATTTTGTCATTTAAAGTAAAATTGGATATGGACAGGAAAGGAATGCAGAGTTATGGGCTGTGTGCAGGTCAGTGGGACTAGGTGAGAGTAAAGAGAGACTAGGTAAGTAGGAGTAAACGTGTCAGACTAGAAGGGCCGAGATGGCCTGTTTCCGTGCTGTAATTGTTATATGGACATTGTGACCACAAGGAATGCCTGGGCAGCCTAGACTTCTATCTGGGTAATCTTTTCACTTTGTTGGATGTTCATGGAGGGTTAGGATTCTAACAGGAGCACAAAAGTAGTTGGTTTTTGATCCCACCTACTTCCTAGATGAGACTGTAAAAGTTATTTGCTGGTAAATACAGAATGTCTGTCTCTTTGATCAAGGGGTGATTCTTTTAACAGCAGTGTGATTCAATCTATCCAGCAAGTTTGTTGTCTTCAAAATACCCTAAAATGTTTTCTTCACCCTATACATAGACTAAAGAGTCAACAATTCAGAGCAATTTTGCTTCTTTCAAGTAAAACTCAAAACAAATGTCATGGGTATTCTACATTTTATTTTTTTTTGTATACATATCTTCACTCGTAATCCATCTCAGAACCTGACAACAGAAAAGTCATAAAATTAATCAAATTCCTGTTTAGTAAAAAATCTTGATAAATTTTAATTACAAGCATTAAGTAAAATTGTAATGCTGCATTTCAATAAGTTATATTTGTGTTAAATATGAATATATAAAAGTGTTCAATATGAATAATTAACTCCTAATCGTATGCTTCCCCATTGATTTTTAGATGGTGCTGGTGAATCACAGCAACTTCTGTCTGGTGGCAAATGAATGATTTAATATCCAGGTAGAATTGGAGTGGTCAGATACAGGACCAAGCACCAGAGTAGATAGAGATTTGGATGACAATTTAAGCACCTCGCCAAATGAGTACAGGACAATTTAGATGGTGGCCCAGATGGAAAAGGTCAGGGTATCAGAGCTTGAGGACAGGAAAGGGCCTGTTTAGCTCACTGGTCCACAAATGTTACTTGGCTCTGCACTAAACTAAGGGGTTGGACTCTGTGGACTTCAGTTCAGAATGGTGTTTGTTGTTTATTGTTTGCACTTGCTTTTTTATCCCTGCCCAGTGGGTGTTCCAAGATTTTTTTAAAATGAGTTCTTTTGGGTTTCTTTGTTTTGTGGCCATCTGAGATGAATCTCAAGGTTGTATAATGTATATATTCTTTGATAATAAACACTTTCAACTTTGCTGTTGTGAACAGCCAACCCCTAGCTATACTGTTCAGTTAGGGAAAATAAACTCTAGTAGGAACTTGTCAGTGACGAGAGTATAGGCCAGCCTGTAAATATCTTGTAGGACAAACACGTCACTTCAAGAATCTGGTAAGTCATAATTGCACCAATATCTTCCCTTAAATAGGATCTTGCTCAATAGTACTCTAAATAACTGGACCTTCTTCATTTGTTTGTCAAATCTAATTATGTACAGGAATATTCAGTTGTCTATGAACTCCAATATCCTTTCAATGGCTAAAGTGATTCCCGTAAAAGCTCCACACAGACATTCTGACAAAAACTAGAGCAGTACATGTAGTGTATATGGATTTCAGCAAGGCACGGGACACAAGGGGACATCACTTTGTGGATCCATAACCTGCTTGCCTACAGAAGGCAAAGAGTGGTTGTAGAGAGGTCATATTCTGCATGCAGGTCAGCGACTAGTGGTGTGTCTCAGGGATCTCTTTTTATAAATGCCCTGGATGAGGAAGTGGAGGGATGGGTTAGTAAATTTGCTGATGACACAAAGGTTGGAGGTGTTATGGATAGGACACTCGAGACACCTGGATGGACACATGGAGCTTAGAAAAACAGAGGGCTCTGGGTAAGCTTAGGTAATTTCTAAAGTAAGTATAGGTTTGGCACAGCATTGTGGGCCAAAGGGTCTGTACGGTGCTGTAGATTTTGTATGCTTCTACAACTCCTCCAAAAGGACAAACTGTTCACTAGCAACTCAAGACCCAAGAAAGTGCCTTCAAATTAAAGTATAAGGTGAGGAATATAGAACGTAGCATATTTCACCTTATATATCGTCTACAGAAGTTGGCGCATCACCTCCCTTGGTGTTCCGTGTGTAGATTACTTGAGCTCTGTGTTTGCATACCAGCTTAATCATACCTGCAAAAGAAAGACTCATGTAAGAGATCAATCCCCAAGATTCAGACTCTACAAAACAATCTTTGCTCTCAACAACAGTAAGATTAAGGTAGAATGTCTGTGGAAATCAGGAAAGAGGAAGCAATTTTAGGTTCTTGGGTGTCACTCTGAAGATCTACAGTACTAGGAAAGACCATGACCTCAAAGTCTTGGTGAAACCTTTCACCATGCTCATCACAGTCAAAATTTGTATTAAGAATTCTGTAAGATGAGACAGTAAACTGGATTTGACATTGGCTTTGTGGGAGAAGGCAAAGAGTGTTAGTACAGGATTGCCTCCATGACTAGGTACTTGTGACTAGCAGGTCCTTTTCTGTTTGCATCCAATGATAACGTGGCTAACTATTGTCAATGACTACTGGATTGGGGTTGTACCGGACATTGAGGAAGGACTAGAGTGCAGAAGTCTTAAGCAGCCTAGATTTTGATATAAATTGCATTTGATGTTTATTTTTGTCCTGTGTTAGGAGACAAGAGAAAATTTTCAATTTCCAAACATTCATTTTCCAAGAAATTAAATGTTAGATATTTGTATTTCATTAAAGAAAGTAACATATCAACTAATAGACCACTTTTCAAATAAAAACCTGATTATTTTGTAGCTATACAGCCAAGTGTATGATTAAACAAAGATAACAACAATCAATGACATAACAAGTAGAATGAACTAAACTGATTAACTGAATCAGAAATCAAACTGTGAGAAGAACAACCAAATTGAAAGGCAAGGGTGTGGCAGATGTTTAACCTTCAAATAATCAATTTTTACACCATGTAAAAGTGAGCATTATACAGCGACGTCATGAAATGGTCATTCTGCATCAGCAAGGTCTCTCCAAATTTCACAGAAGACAGGATTTCAATTTGTACTGTCCAAGCTCTTCAGAAGCACAAGAAACAGACAAGGATGAGGATCAGGAATGCAGTCGTTGGCCATAGAAACAAGTGCAGTAAATGAGAAATACATCAAACATATCCCTTCTAAATTGGTAAACCAGCACAGCTATCAGCCTGTACCCACAGAAACTGCTAGAACCCAAGTACAGGTAGTCCCCGGGTTATGTACGAGTTCCGTTCCTGAGTCCATCTTTAAGTCGGATTTGTACGTAAGTTGAAACAAATACATCCGGTATTATTTAGCATCAGTCAAACGTTTGCCTTAGTATATATTTTACTTTTCCATGCACATAAAACACTTGAGAAACATATGTATCCCGATAATTAAACCACTGCGTTGCTTAGTAATAATTGTAGTTTTCATCAGGGCAGGGCCTTTCACATGCTACATTATTCGCACTTTATCCGTTATCATTTAAAATTGTTCCAATCGTTGACCGACTGTAACCTAATGATTTCCCAATGACTGATAAGAGTTTCACCTTTTCCAAACGCTTTATTATTTCCACTTTATTTTCAATTGCAATCACTTCCCATCAATGGAACAGAAACACTGTGGGTGGCAGGTCCTGATGTCTGCTGGGTCCTAAGGACCACCGCAATGAGACAGGAAAAATTTAAGCCAAATACAAAGTTACACACTCAACAGTGTCAATGGCAGTGACTTAAAATGGCGGACGGTGTTCTCCTTCCTCAGTTCATTAGTACGAGTTGTCCGTAAGCTGGATGTTCGTAACTCGGGACTACCTGTATACGCCTCTACAATTCAGAGAAATATCGTCGGAAGTTGTCCAGGGATGAGTTGCTGCCAAAATGCTACTTCTTTGAAGTGGAATTAAAGCATAGATAGAAATGCAACTACACACAAAAATAAAAGATTTGAGGAGCTGAACAATGGCAGTAACTCTTCAAAATGAAATTTTTGGCTCAATCATAGTCAGCAGAAGAGCTGAAAGTGCTAATGACTGTTGTCTGCAGTCTACAGTGCAACACAGCAAAAGTTCCCAGGAGGTTTGGGGCTATATTATTGCAAATGGAGTTGATGACATGGTCAGAATTAATGGAATCCTCAATGCTGAGAAGTACAAGCATACTCTTATCCATAATGCAATAATATCAGTGAAGCAATGATCCCAAACACACAACCTATTTCATTAAGAACTATCTTCAATGAAAAGAAGCACAAAAAGGGTTCTGCAAAAAAAGGCATGGCCTTCACAAACCTCTGATCTCAACATCATTGAGGCTGTATAGGATTACCAAGAGAGCCATAAGCAGGCAAGACAGCAAAATCTAAAGAAGAACAGTTCTCCAAGATGCTTCAAATAACCTACCAGCTTTCTTAGAAAACTGTAAAATAGTGGACCTAAGAGAATTATTGCAGTTTTAAAGGCAAAAGGTGGTCACACGTGTGATTTTAGATTTTACTGCTCACTATGGTTTTTTTCATATTTAGAAACTTCATTATTTATTTTTGAAAGAAACTTCACTTTATAGATTTTTTTCACGTGCCTAAGAATTTTGCACAGCACAGTATCCAGGACCCAGCATATTAATCCAATTACAAAGGAGGCAACAGGTACATTTCATTAAGAATTTAATTTAATCTACAGTCAGACCAAACCACTAACACGCTCCACCTCAGCTTGCATCACGTGGATATGGAAAAGCACAACACAGAAACAGGCTCTTCGACCCGCCTATTTTAAACTGCCTTCTCCAATCAACTTTCTTGCAGAACATAGCCTGAAATAAACCTGCCATCTATTTTCATACATTCTCATCTGAGCCCCAGATAAAGTATTTAAAAGGTTTCACACTTCATTAAACAATAAACAATGTTTCTTTTCCTGAAAGAAACAGCTGATGATCAACAGATGTGCTGAGTCATTTTTCTTCTTGATGGTAGCCAGCTAAGGTTTTAGGATATTTATCTCCTTGTGTACTCATGCGTAAAGACAAGACCACTCCAGTCTATTTCTGAACGTTCTGGCAATTATGCCTATTTTGAATTTGTCTTTTGGGACTGTCACGTAGTGGATAACTTTGACTCCAGCCTGTCTTATGTGTGTGGGGTGGGGGGACAGGGACATATCTAAATAAATATATCTGCGTTGTAAGGGGAATTGTTAGTTAAGTTAGTAGATTGGCAGTTTGAGTGACTAACTGAGTAAGGCCCAGGTACTTTGAATGAAGAACTTGTACTTAGACAGTCTCTGAATCACTTTATCTGAATTCGACCTCCACACCCCAATCTCTTTCCTCCTCCCTGTGCCTTTTCATAACCTGACTAGTCAAGACTTAAATATATTACAGAAACAGAAATCTCCAGCACATTACAGGCCCTTCAGCCCACAATGTTCTGCTGACCACGTACTCTACTCTAGAAACTGCCTAAAATTTCCCTAAAGCATAGCCCTCTATTTTTCTAAGCTCACAGTACCTAGGAGTCTTTTAATCCTTATGTATCCACCTCCACTGGCACTGTATTCCATACACCCACTCTCTCTGTGAAAACGTACCGCTGACATCCGTGCTGTACTAACTTTCAAGCACCTTAAAACTAAGCCTTGCCATGTTAGCTATTTCAGCCCTGGGAAAAAGCCTCTGACTAGCCACACGACTGATGCCTCTCATCATCTTATACACCTCTATCAGGTCATCTCTCATCCTCCGTCACTCCACGGAGAAAAGACCAAGTTCATTCAACCTATTCTCATAAGGCATGCTCCCAATCCAGGCAACATCCTTGTAAATCTCCTCTGCACCCTTTCTATGGCTTCCACATCCTTCCTGTAGTGAGGCGACCAGAAATGAGCACAGTACTCCAAGTGGGGTCTGACCAGGGGCCTATATAGCTGCAACATTACCTCTCAGCTGTAAACTCAATCCCATGGTTGATGAATGCTAACACACTATACATCTTAATATCCACTGACTTGGCCTCCAAAGTTTCTTGTGGCAAAAGGTTACACAGATTCACCATTCTCTGGTTAAATAAATTCCTTATTTTTGTTTTAAAAAGACACCTCTATTTAAGCTGTGTTCTCTGGTCTCCTCTAAAGTAGAATACAATCTCTTCACAACTACAATATTGATGCCTTTCAATATTCAATACATTACAATTAGATCACCCTTTATTCTGAATTCCAGGAGTACATTCATCGTTCCTCATGTAATAAGCCTTTCAATCCAGGAATCAGTACTGTGAATCTCATTTGAACCCTTTCTAATGTCTCATCCTTTCTTAGATAAGGGCCCAAAGCTACTCACCAGTGCCTTCACGAGGAAATCTGCAAATGCTGGAAATTCAAACAACAACACACACAAAATGCTGGTGGAGCACAGCAGGCCAGGCAGCATCTACAGGGAGAAGCGCTGTCGACGTTTCGGGGCGAGACCCTTCGTCAGGACTAAGCAAAAGGAAAGACAGTAAGAGATTTGAAAGTAGTGGGGGGGGAGGGGGAAATGCAAAATGATAGGAGAAGACCGGAGGGGGTGGGATGAAGCTAAGAGCTGGAAAGGTGATTGGCGAAAGTGATAAAGAGCTGGAGAAGGGAAAGGATCATGGGACAGGAGGCCTCAGGAGAAAGAAAGGGGGTGGGGGGAGCACCAAAGGCAAACAACTAAATAGACAATAGGTGCAGAAGTAGACCATTCAGCCCTTTGAGCCTGCACTTCCATTCTGAAATCATGGCTGATCACCTACTATCAATACCCGGTTCCTGCCTTGTCCCCATATCCCTTGATTCCCCTATCCATAAGATACCTATCTAGCTCCTTCTTGAAAGCATCCAGAGAATTGGCCTCCACTGCCTTCTGAGGCAGTGCATTCCACACCCCCACAACTCTCTGGGAGAAGTTTTTCCTTAACTCTGTCCTAAATGACCTACCCGTTATTCTCAAACCATGCCCTCTGGTACTGGACTCTCCCAGCATCTGGAACATATTTCCTGCTTCTATCTTGTCCAATCCCTTAATAATCTTATATGTTGCAATCAGATCCCCTCTCAATCTCCTAATTCCTGCGTGTACAAGCCCAGTCTCTCTAACCTCTCTGCGTAAGACAGTCCTGACATCCCAGGAATTAACCTTGTGAATCTACGCTGCACTTCCTCTACAGCCAGGATGTCCTTCCTTAACCCTGGAGACCAAAACTGTACACTATACTCCAAGTGTGGTCTCACCAGGGCTCTGTACAAATAAAAGAGGATTTCCTTGCTCTTGTACTCAATTCCCTTTGTAATAAAGGCCAACATTCCATTAGCCTTCTTCACTGCCTGCTGCACTTGCTCATTCACCTTCAGTGACTAATGAACAAGGACTCCTAGATCTCTTTGTATTTCTCCCTTACCTAACTTTACACCGTTCAAATAATAATCTGCCTTCCTGTTCTTACTCCCAAAGTGGATAACCTCACACTTATTCACATTAAACATCATCTGCCAAGTATCTGCCCACTCACCCAGCCTATCCAAATCTCCCTGAATTCTCCTAACATCCTCATCACATGTCACACTACCACCCAGCTTAGTATCATCAGCAAACTTGCTGATGTTATTCTCAATGCCTTCATCTAAATCGCTGATGTAAATCGTAAACAGCTGTGGTCCCAATACCAATCCCTGTGGCACCCCACTAGTCACTGTTATGCCCGCAGCCCCCTCGTTTGTGAGAATCGCAAGAGCACTAGTTGGGGGGGGGGGGGGGGGGTCAGTAGACCCAGGAAATGGGAGAGAGACGTACCGGATGCCTCATTCCCCGGCGATGCAAAATAACGCGACATTGACCATTGTCTCCTGGAGAGCACGTTTGTGGATTGGGAACTATGCTACGTACAAGCCCTCGGGCAAAGTGGGCTGGTTGAGAGAGAAATTGCATCATCCCAACCTGATTGACATCTGAGACCCCGTGAGGAAGTATAAAAGAGCGTCTGGGGAACAACACCTTCAGACGCCCCAGAAGAAACGCTAACGATCCCATAGTAGCGGGAAGCCATTTGAAGGAAGCCACGTGCATTCGATTCTGCGGCTGGAACCACAGAAAACAGCTTTTAGCTAACAACGGGGAAGCCCGCTCCCCTGATTCAATGGATTTGCTTCATAAAAGACCCAGGCAAGTTTCTTTTCTCAAAAATCTCTCTCTCTCCAACAAGTGAAAACCCAGTGGTCCCCAAAGGCCGAAGCCTGCAGGAACTGACTTCTATATTTCCATCGAACATTATCCCCTAGACAAACGATCGAGCTGTTTCTTATTGATGGTTATTATTAGACCCGCGCTTTTAGATTGAGTAGTGACGACGTATATTATCTGAATGTTTGTATTAATCTTATTTTTGTGCCCCTTTATATATAAAGATTTTTAAAAATAGTACCATCAGACTTCAACGGACCTCTCAATCTTTGCTGGTAAGTGACCTAGTTACGGGGTTCGTAACATCACCACCTGCTATTCTGAGAAACACCCATTCACTGCTACCCTTTGCTTTCTATCTGCCAACCAGTTTTCTGTCCATGTCAATGTCTTCCCCCCATTGCCATGAGCTTTGATTTAACCCACCAATCTCCTATGTGGGACCTTATTAAGTATGTCAGGGATGGGGTAAGAAAGGGAGGAGGGTCATTAACGGGAAGTTAGAGAAGTCAATGTTCGTGCCATCAGATTGGAGGCTACCCAGCCGGTATATAAGGTGTTGTTCCTCCAACCTGTGGTTGGATTCATCTTGACAGTAGAGGAGGCCATGGATAGACATATCAGAATGGGAATGGGACGTGGAATTAAAATGTGTGGCCACTGGGAGATCCCGCTTTCTCTGGCGGACCGAGTGTAGGTGTTCAGCGAAACGGTCTCCCAGTCTGCGTCGGGTCTCACCAATATATAAAAGACCACACCGGGAGCACCGGATGCAGTATACCACACCAGCCAACTCACAGGTGAAGTGTCGCCTCACCTGGAAGGACTGTCTGGGGCCCTGAATGGTGGTGAGGGAGGATGTGTAAGGGCAGGTGTAACACTTGTTCAGCTTACAAGGATAAGTGTCAGGAGGGAGATCAGTGGGAAAGGATGGGGGTGGGGGGGGGGAAAACAAGTGGACAAGGGAAAACAGGCACAACTGGGACCCATATGGCAGAAAGAAGCTGAGGCACAGCGACAACTCTCTGATACCTTGATCATGACCCCACTAAGGAGCACCAGGCCATCGTCTCCTATACCATCACCAACCTTATCAGCTCTGGGGATCTCCCATCCACTGCCACCAACCTCATAGTTCCCACACCCCGCACTTCCTGTTTCTACCTCCTACCCAAGATCCACAAACCTGCCTGTCCAGGTAGACCTATTGTCTCAGCTTGCTCCTGCCCCACTGAACTCATTTCTGCATACCTTGACACTGTCTTATCTCCCCTTGTTCAATCTCTTCCCACCTATGTTCGTGACACTTCTCACACTTTGAATTTGTTCAATGATTTTAAGTTCCCTGGCCCCCTCCATCTTATTTTCACATGGATGTCCAGTCCTTATATACCTCCATCCCCCACCGAGATGGTTTCAAAGCTCCTTGCTTTTTTTTTGAATTCCAGACCTAACCAATTCCCGTCTACCACCACTCTCCTCCGTCTAGTGGAATTAGTTCGTACTCTCTATAATTTCTCCTTTGGCTCCTCTCACTTCCTCCACACCAAGGGTGTAGCCATGGGCACCCGTATGGGTCCCAGTTATGCCTGCCTTTTCGTTGGCTTTGTGGAACAGTCCATGTTCCAAGTCTATACCGGTATCCACTCCACCCCCTTTTCCTTCGCTACATCGACAACTGCATTGGCGCTGCCTCTTGCATGCATGCTGAGCTTGTCAACTTCATTAACTTTGCCTCCAACTTTCACCCTGCCCTCAAATTTACCTGGTCCATTTCTGACACCTCCCTCCCCTTCCTTGATCTTTCTGTCTCCATCTCTGTAGACGGCCTATCCACTGATATCTACTATAAGCCTACAGACTCTCACAGCTACTTGGACTATTCCTCTTCCCACCCTGTCTCTTGCAAAAATGCTATCCCCTTCTCACAATTCCTCCATCTCTGCCATATCTGCTCTCAGGATGAGGCTTTTCATTCCAGGAAGAAGGAGATGTCTTCCTTTTTTAAACAAAGGAACTTCCCTTCATCCACCATAAACTCTGCTCTCAAACACATCTCTCCCATTTCCCGCACATCTGCCCTCACCCCATCCACCCACCACCCCACTCAGGATAGGGTTTCCCTTGTCCTCACCTACCACCCACCAGCCTCCAGGTCCAATGTATAATTCTCCGTAACTTCTGCCACCTCCAATGGGATCCCACTACCAACCACATTTTTCCCTTCCCCCTTTCTGTTTTTCACAGGGATCCCTCCCTATGCGACTCCCTCGTCCACTCGTCCCCCCCATCCCTTCCCACCAATCTCCCTCCCAGCGCTTAATCCTTGTAAGCGGAACAAGTGCTACACCTGCCCTTACACATCCTCCCTCACCACCATTCAGGGCCCCAGACAGTCCTTCCAGGTGAGGCGACACTTCACCTGTGAGTCGGCTGGTGTGGTAAAACTGCGTCCGGTGCTCCCAGTGTGGCCTTTTATATATTGATGAGACCCACGCAGATTGGGAGACTGTTTCGCTGAACACCTACGCTCTGTCCGCCAGAGAAAGCAGGATCTCCCAGTGGCCACACATTTTAATTCCACGTCCCATTCCCATTCTGATGTGTCTATTCATGGCCTCCTCTACTGTCAAGATGAATCTAAACTCAGGTTGGAGGGACAACACCTTATATACAGGCTGGGTAGCCTCCAACCTGATGGCAGGAACATTGACTTCTCTAACTTCCGTTAATGCCCCTCCTCCCCTTCTTAACCCATCCGACATACTTAGTTGGCTGCGTGTTCTCCATCTCCCTCTGGTGCTCCCCCCCCCCCCGCCTCCTTTCTTTCTCCAGCGGCCTCCTGTCCCATGATCCTTTCCCTTCTCCAGCTCTGTATCATTTTTGCCAATCACCTTTCCAGCTCTTAGCTTCACCCCACCCCCTCCGGTCTTCTCCTATCATTTAGCATTCCCCCTCCCCCCCACTACTTTCAAATCTCTTTCCTTTCGGTTAGTCCTGAAGGGTCTCAGCCCGAAATGTCGACACTGCTTCTCCCTGTAGATGCTGCATGGCCTGCTGTGTTCCACCAGCATTTTGTGTGTGTTCTTATTCACCAGTGCCTTATAGGGCATCATCATTAATATCTAAGCTTTTATATTTTAATCCAATTGAAATGAACACTAACACTGCATTTGCCTTCCTCATATTTCATCTTCATGGCATTTTTAGTTGTTTTCTACTGTTTTTAAAAGCTTCCCAATACTCCACTACATTCCGCCAATATTTGTTGTCACAGTACGTACTTCCCATTTACGTTGGATCAGATTTCTCTTACCAGGCACAGCTGTGTCATCCTACATTTAGAATACACCTTTCCATTTGGTGTGAGAAATTCTAGTCGTTACTGCTTTGCCTTAATCCCTGTTAGTGTTCTTTACCAACCAGTTTTTCCCAACTCCTCTCTAATGACTCTGTAATTCCTTTCACTCCACTGTAATACTGATAGATCTGTCCTTTAATTTCCCTTTCTCAAAATGCAGGCTAATTCTATCATATTATGACAATCTATAATTAACTCACTATTCAAGTCCAGTTCATTGCAAAACAACCAATTCAGAATAGCTGATCCTCTAGTGGGCTCAGCCACGAGCTGCTCTATAAAGCCATTTCATAGACATCCTATGAATTCTGTCTTGGAATCCAGCATTAACTTGATTTTACCAATCTACCTACATATTGAAATCTTGCATGACCATTGTAACGACAAAAAAGAGAAAATCTGCAGATGCTGGAAATCCAAGGGAGACACACTAAATGCTGGAGGAACTCAGCAGATCATGCAGACTATTACTATAACACTGCCTTTTAGGCATACATTTCTATCTTTTGTTGTAATTTGTAGACCGCATCCTTACTACTGTTCTAGTCAATCCGGCCACAAGAATATTGGTTCCCCCTTGGGTTTAACTGTAACCCGTCCCTTTTGTACAGGTCATTCCATCCCCAGAAGAGATCCCAATGATCCAGAAATCTGAAACACTATTCTCTGCTCCAGTTCCTCAGACACTCATTCATCTGACAAATTATCCTCATTGGCATGTGGCACGGGCAGCAATCCAGAGATTACTAACCTGTTTTTCAGCTTTCAATCTAGATCCCTAAAATCTCTCTTCAGGATCTCCTCATCTTTCCTAAGTCATTGATACCAATATGTACCAATACGTCTGGCCACACACCCTCCCTTTAGAATGCTGTAGATCCTATCTGAGATCCTTGATCTTGGTAGCCAGGAGGCAATATACCATCACACCCATAGAATCTCACTTCTATTCCTCTGACAATGGGTCTCTTATCACCAATGCAGTCCTCTGCATCTCTCTTCTCCAGTCACAACACCAGACTCCATGACAGGTGACCCGATAACTGGCTCCCTCCATTTCTTTGCCCTCCTCCAAAGTATCCAAAGAGATGTACTTAGTATTGAAGGGAACAGTAACAGGGGTACTCTACATTTCCCTTCCTTCTCCAGAAAGTTACCCAGTTACCTGCCTCCTGCAACCCAGGGGTGACTACCTTTCTGTAGCTCGTATTTATCACTTCATTCTCATGAGCCAAAAGTAACTGAACTGCACATTCAGTTACTTAGTACAGAATCTGCAGCTCTAAGGTTCAGTACTTGAGTCCTCTGGTTGCTGCAGCTTTATTGGCTATATTTTATTAGAAGTTTGAAGAGATGTGGCATGTCAACAAATACACTCAAAAACTTATAAAGTTGTAAATGGAGAGCATTATGACAGGCTGCATCACTGTCTGGTGTGGTGGGGGGGCACTGCACAGGACTGAAAGCAGCTGTAGAGGGTTGTAAAATCTAGTCATCTTTGGGCACTAGCCTACAAAATACCCACAAAATCTTTAGGGAGCAGTGTCACAGAGAGTTAGTGTCTATTATTAAAGACCTCCAGCATCTTTTTCTCACTATTACCATCAGGGAGGAGGTACAGAAACTGGAAGACACACTCAGTGATTCAGGAACAGCTTTTTCCCATCTGCCGATTTCTGAATGAACATTGAAGCTTTGGACACTACCTCACTTTTTCTAATGTACAGTATTTCTGTTTCTGCACATTTTTAAAAAACCTATTCAATATACATAATTTATTTACTTGTTTATGTATTACAATGTTTTATTCTATTCATTACAATTATTTATTTTCTCTGCTAGGTTATGTTTCTTCATCTCTTCTGAATCCCACTGATTGGCCACAGTCCAACGCAAGTGTTAAACTATTTACAGCCTCACTACTACGTGGCATAAATGGCAATCCTCTGATGTCCTGTGATTTAGCATTCAACTCTTTTAACTCCCTCTGTAGAACCCAAGCACTCTTCCTATCCATGTCACTTGTACCTACATGAAGCATGACCTTTGGTTGCTCATCTTCCCATTTAAAAATGCCAAGAACTCAATCTGAGTTGTCCTGGTGCTAGCACAGGTGGGGATGGGTAACATACCATTTCTTTCTCATCCACAGAACCTTCTTTGTGTCCCTCTAACTAATGAGTCTCTATCACCATAGCAAGGCTCTTCTTCCCCTTCCCTTCTGAGTCACAGTCAGGTTCAGTGGCAGACCTATGAATTTCTTCTGCTAGGTAATCCATCCAACAGTATCCAAGTTGTTGAGTGGGATGGCCACAGTACTCTGCACTGAACATAGAACAGTACAGGCCCTTCAGCCCACAATGCTGTGCCAACCCTCAAACACTGCCTTCCCTATAACCCCACCACCTTAAATTCCTCCATATACCTGTCTAGTGGTCTCTTAAACTTCACCAGTGTATCTGTTTAACATATTAGTTTAACCCCTTTCTCCTTCCCTACTGTCCTACTAAGGTGTGTCCTGCACCTTAGATGCAACTACTTTTCTGTATGTCTTATCTGTAACCTTTTCAGTCACATACAACAGTGAAAACTACAAGGTACATATTTACCCTTTGAAAGGAGTTCTTGAAGTGCAGCCCTGGCCAGAGAACCCCTGATCTTTAGTCTTTCAGAGACAACTGCAGGTGTGATGAGTTTGTAGTTGGGAACCTCTTTCAAAAGTTTATCGTAAGTGGCTTTGTCAAAGAGGATCAGGTTGTTGAGCTTGTCCCGTACTTTTCCCTTTGACCACTTCTACACAAGGAAACAAAGATTGATGTCAATGAGATGTAACATCTTTATTCAAAGGTTTTTGAATTCATCTAAAGAAAATACATCCCGTTCTACAAAAAGCTACTGCAGTTTATTTTTAACTTTTCACTTACAGAAATAGTGTATCTGTTTAATTGATGCAGTCTATCTTCTCTTGCTGAGTTCAGTGATTCCCATTCATTAAAACTCAAAGTGATGCTAATATATTATTTCTAATAATAAACTTTAATGGAAGTTTTCAGCCCATGTAAAATTATTGATACCTGGTTTGAAGTAACAGGTTTGGACAGGACAAAGAAAACAATTACTGTTTAGATATTCACAATGATGTAAGTTTAAAGCAGATGGGCAAACTATCATAAATACAGCTGAAGATTGGTAAGTCAAATTCTAAAGAGCATAATAATGATCACAAGTAAATTACAAAATGGGGAATAAAAACTGCAGCTCAGTTGCAGATAAGAATGTGGAAATTCTGTGTTTCTAATCCTGATAAAAATTGGTGGGCAAGGGTTTACAGGTGGAAATTTTTATCAACTTATCTAAAGAGCTTCATATTTACCAGGATTGCTTTTATTTCCACTGTGCATACCCTGATGTACCCTGGCAGTTTGGGGGACTATTAAAGAAACATACAGGACACTGGAAGCTGCAACAAAGGAAGCCAGAAATCCTACCAAGTAGGTGACAGGTATTTCAGAAATTAGGTTTCAACAACAGATCTGAAGTAGGACTCAAGAGAATGACCAAAGTAAAAAAAAAATTAAATATATTTAACAACCCAAAGGGTATTATCTGGTTTCGTAAAGGGAGGTGTGTGAGAGCAAGCAGCCCCACCACCTTAAATTCCTCCATACACCTGTCTAGTAGTCTCTTAAACTTCACCAGTGTATCTGTTTAACATATTAGTTTAACCCCTTTGAAATGAAATGATCCTGCAAACATCAATTAAAGCTTTTATATGTGTGTGTGTGTGTGTGTGTGTGTGTGTATATATATATATATATAAAAATTTAAAATCAGCAGCACAGTTGCTCCACATTATAACAGAAACACTAACTGAATGTTGAGACTTTGCCCAAGGTAACACTACATATTGTACAAGTGGTATCAAAATGGTGTTACTGAGTGAAATCAGTGAGACAAGGATTACCCTTCTTAGTTCTTCCACATTTTTAAATATTTGACTCAGATCTTCTGCACACTATCCAGTAATACCTCTACGTTTGCAATAGAAACAAGGAGCTGACAAATGTGTCATTTATATATCTCTCACAATTCAGTAGGTTTCTATCAGTGGTATTTTGTTGAATTATTTTACCTTGTTGCTGGTTTGCTGATCAACATCAGCCTTTCAGATTGCTCCACAATCAATTCAGAATTATTTCCCTTTGTCACAGTATCAGATTATTTTATTCAGTTTTAACCTTTAATCTTCCAGTTATTGGTGTGTAACTATTAGAAAATTAAGGAATTTGAAGAACAAAAAACTGATTTCACATAATATATGATGATTTAAATTCAGAGAAAATGTGGAGATAAGTTACAATATTAAGATCTCTAGGAAGAAGACATATTTGAAATAAATACACTTTTACTCAAACTACTTTTCATGTGTATCAATCTAAAACATCTTTGTTTCAATTAATTATTTTGCTTTACAGCTAAAAAAGAGAATTAATTTCAAGCACACCTTCTTTTTGGCTTTCCCCCCAGTCTTGTTCACTGGGTCTTTGTCCTTTTTCCCTCCTTTAGCCCCGTCTTTCTTCTTCTTATCATCTTTAGTCGGCTGAAAACAAAAAGTATGCATCTGTAATCATTTCTAAACCAACGCGTCCAAACTGAGGCAGGCTGATTCCGTACTGAATGCCATTCCCATTTCAGATATTGATTGGAAATACCAGAATATGCTGATGGAGCAATCTATTGGATTAAGTCAGCGGGTTGAGTAGCATCTGTGCGTGTCTGATCCGATAGATTTACTCCGCTCTTAAACATTCAGGTCGATAGATTTTAAGCAAATTTACAGGAGAGAGGGCCAAGCTTTTACAGACCTGCATGTGGGGCACTCCGCAACTTTACGCCCTAAAGGTCTGCGCCCGAAGTTTAACCGGTCCGCTCATCTCAGTCCTGCATTATGCTCAACACTGATAATCATATCCCACCGTCTTTCATTAAATTCAAAGAAGGCCTGCTATTTTTTGGAAATAGTGAGTTGGGCCTTAGGCTGCCCGACCCAACTCAGCCACCAGGCGGTGAAGACCAAGGAAACCTGATAGGCCGGGAAGCTTCGGCCCCAACAGGTTTTAAGGTTCCCGTCGGCACCATAGACTTTAGCTGCACCTCGCCCTACTTCTCTGTTGGGCCTTGCATATCCATCGAGCTACCCTTCTAAGTGATTTACGTCCCAAGCGCGCACCCACTCACCATGCTGTCCCTTCCCAACGTCGGAGTGAAAAGGAAGAGACCCTGCGCTCGCAGCCCGGGAAACCTCAGCTCTAGAAGATACTTCCGCTCACGAGGAGGGGGATGACTTAAGCAACTTCCGGCCTACAGGCGGATCGTAGAGGAGTTTGTATTTCCCAGAAAAAGATTGCCGTTAGCACATGTGAGGTGTAAAAAAACTACAGTACATGCAGCACTATTACAGACACATACGCTCTTCTGCGGGCTTTCACATTATATGGAATAACTGTGATACAATAAATGATACCCAACAAGGCGGACAAACAACCAGCGTTCAAAAGACAAATTTTCAAATACAAAAGATAAATCAAATAATAATAGACAAACTATAGATGTCAACAACATTAAAGTGAGAACTTAGATTGTGGAACATTCCAATAATGGGGGGGGGTGAGGTTGAATGACGTCATCTCCACTGGTGCAGGAGTCTGATGGTTGAGGGGTAATAGAGGTGAAAGTTCCGAGGGTGCTTCTGGTGACAGCAATAAGAGAGCATGCCCTGGTCCTTTATAATTGAAAAATACTTTCTCACTGTACTAAAAAAGAGTGACAGCTATTCCTGACACTCTGGACAATACTTAAACAACAAATCCATGCAGAATCCTCCTAGAAATTGTAACCATTATAACATAAATGTGAATTACACACTACAATACTGCTACTTCATGTTAGATTTGTCAGAGGACTGTGCAACACCAATATTCCATACTCCTTCCCTGGAGTTTGTGAGAGGCATACTGTACAGCCACAGGCAAAGTCAAACTGGATTACTTCACATTCTGGTTCATGCAGAAAAGATGGAATTCAGTATTTACATAATCAATAAACTACATACAAGTGTGTGTGTGTGAATCAGAGTGATCCTGTTATTTATTTATGGTTGATCCTGTAATTTTCTTTTAATGTACTGTGTGCTTGACTCTATGTGTGTGTGATTGTGTGTCTTTGTGTGATGGTGAGTCTGTCTAAGTTTACATGCATGTGATTGTTTGCATGTACGTGTTTGTGGATGTGTTTGTGTGTTGTGTTCAAGCGTGTGTGTACGTGTGTTGGTGTTGATGTGTGTGTGTATGTGTGCACATGCGTGTGTTCATTTGTGTTTGTGTGCATATGTGTACATATCTCTGAGTTTGTGCGTTACATTGTGTATGAGTGTGTTCTTATGTGTGTGTCTGTGAGTGTGTGTGTGTGTGTCTGTGAGTGTGTGTGTGTGTGTGTGTGTTCATGTGTTTATGTGTTTGTCTTTCCGTTTGAGTGTGTGTGTACATGTGGTGGTGGTTGTGAGTGTGTGTGGGCATGTGTATATGCCTGTGTGTGTGTGTGCATGTGTTTGTATGTGTGTGTTGTGTTCGAGTGTGTGCCTGTGTTTGTGTTTGAGTGTGTGCCTGTGTGTGTTTGTGTGTGTGCGTCTGTGTGCGTGTTTGAGTGTGAATGTGTGTGCATTCATGTGTGAGTGCACGTGTGTGTGCATGAGTGCAAGTGTGCTTGTGCATGAGTGGGTATCTGTGTGTCTTTGCACATGTGTGGGTGAGTGTTCATGTGTGTGTGCTCATGTCTTTATGTGTGTATGTGCAATTATGTATGTGTCTTAGTATATGCATCTGTGTATTTATGTGTGTGTGTGTGTGTGTGTGTCTGTGTGCGTATGTGCCTGTATATGTGTGTGTGTTTGTGTGCATGCATGTGTGTGTCTGTGTTCATGTGTATGTGTGTATCTGCATGAATGTGTGTGCTTGTGTGCATGTTCATCTGTGTGTGTGTGCATGCGTGTGCATCTCTGTATGTGTAAGAGCGTTTGTGTGTATGAGAGTGTGCGTGTAACTGTGCGTGTGTGCATATGTGTGCGTGTGTGAGTGTGCGTGCATGAGCATGTGTATCTGTGTGTATATGACAGTGTGCGTGTATCCGTGTCTGTGTTCACGTATGTGTTTGTGTGTGCGTGTCATTCTGTGTGCGCGCATATGTGTATGTTTCTTTCCTCCAACCAAAGCTACTCAAACTGTTGATTTCCTCTAGTGCTTTGTGTGTTGCTGCAGATTCCAGCATACTCTTGTGTCTAATTTTTTTTGGCTGTACAGCATTTGGGGGTGGCTTGAGGATTATAGAATGTGAAGGAAATGAAAGTACTGTATTTAGAAACATAGAAAACCTATAGCACAACACAGGACCTTTGACCCACAAAGCTGTGCTGAACATGTGCTTAATTTAGAAATTACCTCGGGTTACCCTGTGGTGAACTATGTGCCTGTCTGGACACGCCCCTGCTGACTGCTCCTGTGGCTCCTCCCACAGGCCCCTGTATAAAGGAGACCTGCGGCCTGAAGATCGGCCTCAGTCTCCAGGACATAGTATGATGGACACTCACTCCTGGTCCCTTCTTCCAGTCAATAAAAGCCGATATCTCGCCTTACGTCTCAGTGTGAGTTATTGATGGTGTATCATACCCATAGCCTCTATTTTTCTCCGAATTTCTTCCTTACCCCTAAGTCCAATGCACATGTCTGTGAGCAAATCCCTAGAATGGCAGTATCACTGGAGTATTAACCTCCACTTTAAACCTGCATTAGCATGGCCCAAAATGTAATTTAAAGATTTGTCACAAGGAAGCATCATTCATCAACAACATCGCTGCTGCCATCAGGTAGAAGTTACAGGAGCCTTAGGTCTCTCATACCAGGCTCAGAAACAGTTATAACCCAACAACCATCAGACTCTTGAAACAGCATGGACACATTTTCACTAAGTGCAACCTACAGACTCACTTTCAATGACTCTACAATTCTTGTTCTCATAATGTTTCTTTAATTATTTGTCAGTTTTTTTATTGTGCAGTTTTCATTGATTCTACTGTACTTCTTTGTTCTACAATGTACGGCCATAAACAAAATAAATCTGACATACATGTACTTTGATAATAAATTAACATTAACTTTTAAACATTCTAATGCTTTATTTAGTAAACAAGTTTTTGCAATAGCTATTTGACAAATATTTTAATGCAGCCAGTACTCAACATACTGGCTGTTGAGTACTGGCTGCATTAAAGACTCAATATTTTTGCATCTGTATTAACTAAGGAAACTGGAATGGAGTCTATGGAAACAAGGCAAACAAGTAGAGAAGTCATGGAACTTATACAGATTAAAGAGGAGGAGGTGCTTGCTGTCTTGAGGCAAATCAGAGTAGATAAATCCCCAGGACCTGACAGGGTATTCCCTCGGACCTTGAAGAAGACTAGTGTAGAAATTGCAGGGGGCCTGGCAGGAATATTTAAAATGTCGATATCCACGGGTCAGGTGCGGGAGGATTGGAGGATAGCTCATGTAGTTCCGTTGTTTAAAAAAGGCTCAAAAAATAAGCCGGGAAATTATAGGCCTGTAAGTTTGACATCGGTAGTAGGTAAATTATTGGAAGGAATACTAAGAGATAGGATCTAGAAGTACTTGGATAGACAGAGACTTATTAGAAAAAGTCAGCATAGCTTTGTGCGTGGTAGGTCATGTGTAACCAATCTATTAGAGTTTTTCGAGGAAGTTACCAGGAGAGTGGATGAAAGGAAGGCAGTGGATGTTGTATACATGGACTTCAGTAAGGCCTTTGACAAGGTCCCGCATGGGAGGTTAGTTAGGAAGATTCAGTCACTAGGTATTCATGGAGAGGTAGTAAATTGGATTAGACATTGGCTCAATGGAAGAAGCCAGAGAGTGGTAATGGAGGATTGCTTCTCTGAGTGGAGGCCTGTGACTAGTGGTGTACCACAGGGATCAGTGCTGGGTCCATTGTTATTTGTCATCTGTATCAATGATTTGGATGATAATGTGGTAAATTGGATCAGCACATTTGCTGATGATACAAAGATTGGAGGTGTAGTGGACAGTGAGGAAGGTTTTCAAAGCTTGCAGATGGATTTGGATCAGCTGGAGGAATGGGCTGAAAAATGGCAGATGGAGTTTAATGTGGACAAATGTGAGGTATTGCACTTTGGAAGGTCAAACCAGGGTAGAACACGCAAGGTAAATGGTAGGGCACTGAGGAGTGCAGTAGAACAGAGGGATCTGGGAGTACAGATACAAAATTCCCTAAAAGTGGTGTCACAGGTAGATAGGGTTGTAAAGAGAGCTTTTGGTCCATTGGCCTTAATCAAAGTATTGAGTATAAGAGTTGAAAGCACTCTTTCAAGGGTAGAGGAGTTAGTATTGTTCTGTTGGTAAAAAATAAAATTATATCAATAAAAAGAGCTGACACAGGGTTGGAAGGCGTTGGACAGAGCTAAGGAACTGCAAGGGTAAAGATATTCTTGTGGAAGTTGTAACAGTAGTAAGGATGTGGTTATCAATTGCCAAAGAGCAAAATTTCAATAGTAATGGGGGATTTCAATATGCAGGAAGATTGGGAAAATCAGATTGGTGCTGGATTACAGGAGGGGGAGTTTCTGGAGTGCCTATGAGATGGTTTTTTATGCAGCTCATCATTGAAAGCTTAAGGTAAAAGAACTTGAGAGGAAACTGATTATAATATATGGAATTCACCCTAAAATTTGAGAACTAAAGTCAGATGTATCAGTTTACAGTGGAGTAGAGAGAATTACAGAGGCATGAAAGAGAAGGTAGCCAGAAATGATTGGAAATGACTGACAGGATTGCTGGAGCAATTCGGAATGTATGGGATATGTACATCCCAAAGAGGAAGAAGCATTCCAAAAGCAAGATTACTCAACCATGGCTAACAAAGGAAATGGCAGACAATCAAAATAAGTATTTTGCATTAGTCTTCACTGTTGAAGACACTAGCAGTGTGGTAGAAGTTCCTGAGTGTCAGGGGACAGAAGTGTGTGGAGTTACCATTATGAGAGAGATAAATCGCCAGGACTGGATAGCATGCACATCAGGGTTCTGAAAGAGATGGGGAAGAGACTGAGGAGGCATTAGCAATGATCTTTCAATAATCAACTATATTCTTGAATAGTTCCAGAAGACTCAAAAATTGCAAATATCACATCATTCCTCAAGAATGGACAGAAGTAGAAGGAAGGAAATTATAGTGCAGTTAGTCTGACTTCTGTGCTTGAGAAGATGTGGGAGACAATTGTTAAGGATGTGGTTTTGGAGTACTAGGAGGTAAAATATACCTGATAAAATACGCCCTAATCAGTATGGTTTCACAAGGGAGAATCTTGCCTGACAAATCTGTTGGAATTCTTTGAAGAAATAAAAGTAGGATAGACAAAGGAGAATCAGTGGATGCTGTATACTTGGATTTTCAGAAGGTTTGTAACAAGGGGCAAAACACAATTGAAACATAGCTTTTCACATGTCTGCTGAGAAAATTTCAGCAGTACTGGATGCCCAGGCCCAAAGAAATTGTCACGATTGCTTTTTAGGATTTGTCAAATGTTATAAACGCAAAGTACACTGCAGATGCTGTGGTCAAATCAAGACACACAAAAAAGCTGGATGAACTCAGCAGGTCGGGCAGCATCCATTACAAGGAGCAGTCAACGTTTTGGGCCGAGACCCTTCGTCAGGACTGAAGAGGGAGGGAGCAGGGTTCCAATAAAGAAGGTGGGGGGAGGGTGGAAAACCAATCAGAGGAAAGATCAAGGGGTGGGGGAGGGGAAGCAGGAGAGGTGAAGAAGGAATGTAAGGGGAAAGCATTATGGGTAGTAGAAGAGGGCAGAGTCATGAGGTGATAGGGAGCTAGAAGAGGAGACAGAGTGAAGGTGGGATGGGGAAGGGAGAGGGAGGGAATTACCAGAAGTTGGAGAATTCGATGTTCATACCAAGGGGCTGGAGATTACCCAGACGGTAGATGAGGTGTTGCTCCTCCAACCTGAGTTTGGCCTCATCTTGGCAGTAGAGGAGGCCATGTATGGACATACCCGAATGGGAATGTGAAGCAGAGTTGAAGTGAGTGGCAACTGGGAGATCCTGTCTGTTGTGGCTGACGGGGCGGAGGTGCTCGACGAAGCGGTCCCCCAATCTGCGTCGGGTCTCGCCGATGTAGAGGAAGCCGCACCGGGAGCACCAGATGCAATAGATGACCTCAACAGACTCACAAGTGAAGTGTTGCCTCACCTGGAAGGACTGTCTGGGGCCCGGAATGGTGGTAAGAGATGAGGCATAGGGACAGGTGTAGCACTTACACTTGCAGGGATAAGTACCCGGCGGGAGATCTGTGGGGAGGGACGTGTGGACCAGGGAGTCGCGGAGGGAACGATCCCTGTGAAAAGCAGAGAGGGGTAGGGAGAGAAAGATGTCCTTAGTGATGGGGTCCTGTTGAAGGTGGCGTAAGTTGCGGAGGATAATATACTGGATCTGGAGGCTGGTGGGGTGGTAGGTGAGGACAAGGGGAACACGGTCCCTGTTGTGGTGACAGGAGGATGGGGTGAGGGCCGAAGTGTGGGAAATGGAGATGTGGGTGAGGGCATCATTGATGACAGCAGAAGGGAAACTACGATTCTTAAAGAAAGAGGATATTTGACAAGTCCTGGAATGGAAAGCCTCAACCTGGGAACAGATGTGGCGGAGATGGAGGAACTGGGAATGGGGAATAGCATTTTTGCATTTGGCAGGGTGGGAAGGCGTATAATCAAGTTAGTTAAGAGAGTCAGTGGGTTTATAGAAGATGTCAGTACACAGTCTATCTCCAGAGATGGAGACTGAGAGATCGAGAAAGGGGAGAGAAGTGTCCGAGATGGACCAAGTGAATCTGAGGGCTGGGTGAAAGTTAGAGGCAAAGTCAATGAAATTGACGAGCTCAGCATGGGTACAGGAAGCAGCACCAATGTAGTCGTCAATGTATTGAAGGAAAAGTTGGGGAGTGGTGCCAGAATAGATTTGGAGCATAGACTGTTCCACATAACCCACGAAGTGGCAGGCATAGCTGGGGCCCATGCGAGTGCCCATAGCTACACCCTTGGTCTGGAGAAAGTGGGAAGAGCCAAAAGAGAGGTTATTCAGTGTGAGTACCAGTTCCACCAACCAGAGGAGTGTGGTGGTGGTGGGGAACTGGTGAGGTCTATTGTCCAGAATGTAGCGGAGGGCTTTGGGGCTTTGGGGGAATTGAAGTGTATAAGGATTGGACATCCTTTGTGAAAATAAAGCGGTCTCCAGCTTGTTTGTACGTGTTGATTTGACTACAGCATCTGCAGTGTACTTTGTGTTTACTATACAATTCCTTCCTTATACACCAAGTTGTATTACTACAAATGTGTGAGTGTGCTTGTGCATGTGTGTGTGCATTTGTGTTTGGGGTGCATAGTTGTGCACGTGTGATTGTTTGTGTGTGCTTGTGTGCAGGTGTACGCATGTATGCTTGTTAGAATGTGACTGCATGTGTGTGTTCGTGCGTGTGTGTGTACATGGCTGTCTGCATGTGTGTGTGCGTATGTGCCTATATCTGTGTGTGTGTGCATGTCTGTTTGCGTCTGTGTGAGTGTGTGCGCTTAGGTGTTTATGTGTGTGAGTGTGTGCACGTGTATGTGTGTCTGTTCGTGTGTTTGTTTGCATGCATGCGTGTGTGTGTGTGTGTGTGTCTGTACCTGTGTGAATGTGTGCTTGTGTGTGTGCATATGTTTTCCTGTGTGTGCATGTGTGTTCTTGTGGGTGCATGTGTGCATGCATGTGATTTCATGTATGTGCATGTGCATCTGTTTGTGTGTATGAAAGTGTGTGTGTATCTGTGCATGTGTACTTTTGTGTGTGTTCATGTGTGTGTGTATGTGCATGTTTCTATGTGTGTACGTTTGTGTGTATGTGTGTGTGTGTTTGTCTATGCTTCTGCATATCTGTGAGTGTGCATGTGTGTGTTTGCGTGTGCTTGAGTGCGGGTGTGCACCTGAGTGTGCATGTGTGTGTGTATGTGTACATCTGTTTGTGTGTGCACATGTGTTTGTGTGTGTGTGTGCATGTGTGTGTGTTCGTATGTGGGGGTGCATGTGTGTGTGGACATGAATTTGTGTTCGCTTGTGCATGTGTATGTACATCTGCATGTCTTTGAGCACGTGTGTGAATGTTCATGATTGTGTGTTAATGTGTGCGTACACGTGTTTATGTGTGTGAGTGTGCATCTGTGTGTGCATATGCCAGTGCTTGTGTATATGTGCGTGCGTGTGTGTGTGTGTGTGTGTGTGTGTGTGTGTGTGTGTGTGTGTGTGTGTGTGTGTGTGTGAGAATCTGAGTGACCCTAATGTTTATATATGGTTGTTCCTGTAATTTTCTGTTAATGTACTGTGTGCTTGACTCTATGTGTGTGTGATTGTGTGTCTTTGTGTGATGGTGAGTCTGTCTAAGTTCGTGTGCAGGTGAATGTTTGCATGTACGTGTTTGTGGATGTGCATGTGTGTTTATGTGTGTCTATGTAATCTGTGTGTGTCTGTGTATGTATCAGTGTATAGTATGTGTGTGAGAGAGATAGACCATGTCCCTATGTTTGGGTGGCTGTGTGTGTACGTGTATATGTGTGTGTGGGTTCAAGCATGTGTGTATGTGTGTGCTGGTGCTAATGTGTGTGTGAGTGAGTGTGTGCATGTGTTCATTCATGTGTGTGCATGTGTGTGTTCGTGTGTGTGTGTATGTGTGCATGTGTGTTTCTGTGTGCATTTGTGTGCATCTCTGTATGTGAATGAGCATTTGTGTATGATAGTGTGCCTGTAACTATGCATGTGTGAGTGTGCATGTGTGTTTGTGTGTGCACGTGCATGTGTACATTTGCATATGTGTGCGTGTGCATGAGAGTGTGTGTATCTGTATTTGTGTGTTCATGTGTGTGTATGTGTGTGTGCACATGTGTATGTGTGTTTGTGTATGTGTATGTTTGTGTCCATGTGCACGTGGGTGTGCATCTTTGTGTGTGTGTGCATAAGTACATGTGTATATTCATATGTGCTTCTGGTAGGTGTCTGTGAGTGTTGATGTGTGTGTGCACATTTGTGTGTGTATGTGTGTGCATTCGTGTATGTTTGTGTATGCGTGGAAGTGAGCATGTGTGTTCTTGTGTGTGCCTGTAAATAGGTGTGCATGTGCTTATGTGTGTGTGTGCCTGTGTCTATGGGTGTTTGTGTATGTGTACATACGTGCCTCTGTGTGTGTGTGTGTGTGTGTGTGTGTGTGTGTGTGTGTGTGTGTGTGTGTGTGTGTGTGTGTGTGTGTGTACGTGGCTGTGTCTGTGTGTCTGTGTGTGTGTACGTGGCTGTGTCTGTGTGTGTGTGCGCATGTGCCTGTATCTGTGTGTGTGCTTGTAGATGTACATGTGTGTGCATGTCTGTGTGCGTCTGCGTGAATGTGTGCACTTAGGTGTTTATGTGTGTGTGTGTGTGCATGTGTATGTGTGTGTGGTCATGTGTTTGTTTGCACGCACGTGTTTGTGTTTGTGTGCATGCGTCAGTGTACATGTCTGTATCTGTGTGAATGTGTGTATGTGTGTGTGTGTTCCTGTGTGTGTGTGTATGCATGTAGTTTTGTGTGTGTGCATGTGCATCTGGTTGTGATTATGAAAGTGTGTGTGTATCTGTGCATGTGTGCGTTTTTGTGTGGTCATGTGTGTGTGTATGTGTACATCAGTTTGTGTGTGCACATGTGTGGGTGTGTGCATGTGTGTGTGTTCATATGTGGGGGTGCATGCGTGTGTGGACATTAATTTGTGTTTGCTTGTGCGTGTGTATGTATATCTGTGTGTTTTTGAGCATGTGTGTGAGTGTTCATGTGTGTGCATATGTGTGTTCGTGTGTGAGTGTGTGCATTTATGTGTGTGTGGGTTGGTACATGTGTGTGCGGTCATGTGTGTGTGTTGTGTCTGTGCATTTCTGTGTGTTTGCTTGTGTGTGTGTGTGAGTAGGTGTATGTGGATTTCTGCATGTGTATGTGTTTGTGTGTGCATGTAGTATGTGTTGTGTGTGAGAGGATGTGTGAGTGTGCTTAGGTGTCTGGGTCAATCAAAATTATTTATTCAAAATGTACTATAGACCCATACAAATCATTTAATGACTCTGTCATAAAATTAGTCATGATACAAAAAAGCTGGATGAACTCAGCAGGTTGGGCAGCATCCATTCAAAGAAGCAGCCAATGTTTCGGGTCAAGACCCTTTATCAGGACTGAAGAAGGAGGGAGCAGGGTTCCTATAAAGAAGGTGGGGGAGGGTGGAAAACCAATCAGAGGAAAGATCAAGGGGTGGGGGAGGGGAAGCAGGAGAGGTGAAGAAGGAAAGTAAGGGGAAAGCATTATGGGTAGTAGAAGAAGGCAGAGTCATGAGGTGATAGGGAGCTGGAAGAGGAGACAGAGTGAAGGTGGGATGGGGAAGGGAGAGGGAGGGAATTACCGGAAGTTGGAGAATTCGATGTTCATACCAAGGGGCTGGAGACTACCCAGACGGTATATGAGGTGTTGTTCATCCAACCTGAGTTTGGCCTCATCATGGCAGTAGAGGAGGCCGTGTATGGACATATCCGAATGGGAATGTGAAACAGAGTTGAAGTGAGTGGCAACTGGGAGATCCTGTCTGTTGTGGCGGGTGGACGGAGCGGAGGTGCTCGACGAAACGGTCCCCCAATCTGAGACGGGTCTCACTGATGTAGAGGAAGCCGCACCGGGAGCACCAGATGCAATAGATGACCTCAACAGACTCACAAGTGAAGTGTTGCCTCACCTGGAAGGACTGTTTGGGGCCCAGAATGGTGGTAAGGGGGGAGGTGTAGGGACAGGTGTAGCACTTACACTTGCAGGGATAAGTGCCAGGTGGGAGATCTGTGGGGAGGGACGTGTGGACCAGGGAGTAGCAGAGGGAACGATCCCTGTGAAAAGCAGAGAGGGGTTGAGAGAGAAAGATGTGCTTGGTGGTGGGGTCCTGTTGAAGGTGGCGGAAGTTGCGGAGGATAATATACTGGATCCGGAGGCTGGTGGGGTGATAGGTGAGGACATTGGGAACACAGTACCTGTCGTGGTGACAGGAGGATGCGGTGAGGGAAATGGAGATGTGGGTGAGGGCATCATTGATGACGGCAGAAGGGAAACCACGATTCTTAAAGAAAGAGGACATTTGACAAGTCCTGGAACGGAAAGCCTCATCCTGGGAGCAGAAGCGGCGGAGACGGAGGAACTGGGAATAGGGAATGGCATTTTTGCATTGGGCAGGGTGGGAAGAGGTATAGTCGAGATAGTTATGGGAGTCAGTGGGTTTGTAGAAGATGTCAGTGGACAGTCTGTCTCCAGAGATGGAGACCGAGAGATCAAGAAAGGGGAGAGAAGTGTCCGAGATGGACCAAGTGAATCTGAGGGCTGGGTGAAAGTTAGAGGCAAAGTCAATGAAATTGACGAGCTCAGCATGGGAGCAGGAAGCAGCACCAATGTAGTCGTCAATGTATTGAAGGAAAAGTTGGGGAGCAGTACCAGTATAGATTTGGAGCATAGACTGTTCCACATAACCCGCAAAGAGACAGGCATAGCTGGGGCCCATGCGAGTGCCCATAGCTACACCCTTGGTCTGGAGAAAGTGGGAAGAGCCAAAAGAGAGGTTATTAAGTGTGAGTACCAGTTCCACCAACCAGAGGAGTGTGGTGGTGGTGGGGAACTGGTGAGGTCTATTGTCCAGAATGTAGCGGAGGGCTTTGGGGCTTTGGGGGAATTGAAGTGTATAAGGATTGGACATCCTTTGTGAAAATAAAGCGGTCTCCAGCTTGTTTGTACGTGTTGATTTGACTACAGCATCTGCAGTGTACTTTGTGTTTACTATACAATTCCTTCCTTATACACCAAGTTGTATTACTACAAATGTGTGAGTGTGCTTGTGCATGTGTGTGTGCATTTGTGTTTGGGGTGCATGGTTGTGCACGTGTGATTGTTTGTGTGTGCTTGTGTGCAGGTGTACGCATGTATGCTTGTTAGAATGTGACTGCATGTGTGTGTTCGTGCGTGTGTGTGTACATGGCTGTCTGCATGTGTGTGTGCGTATGTGCCTATATCTGTGTGTGTGTGCATGTCTGTTTGCGTCTGTGTGAGTGTGTGCGCTTAGGTGTTTATGTGTGTGAGTGTGTGCACGTGTATGTGTGTCTGTTCGTGTGTTTGTTTGCATGCATGTGTGTGTGTGTGTGTGTGTGTGTGTCTGTACCTGTGTGAATGTGTGCTTGTGTGTGTGCATATGTTTTCCTGTGTGTGCATGTGTGTTCTTGTGGGTGCATGTGTGCATGCATGTGATTTCATGTATGTGCATGTGCATCTGTTTGTGTGTATGAAAGTGTGTGTGTATCTGTGCATGTGTACTTTTGTGTGTGTTCATGTGTGTGTGTATGTGCATGTTTCTATGTGTGTACTTTTGTGTGTATGTGTGTGTGTGTTTGCCTATGCTTCTGCATATCTGTGAGTGTGCATGTGTGTGTTTGCGTGTACTTGAGTGCGGGTGTGCACCTGAGTGTGCATGTGTGTGTGTATGTGTACATCTGTTTGTGTGTGCACATGTGTTTGTGTGTGTGTGTGCATGTATGTGTGTTCGTATGTGGGGGTGCATGTGTGTGTGGACATGAATTTGTGCTCGCTTGTGCATGTGTATGTACATCTGCATGTCTTTGAGCACATGTGTGAATGTTCATGATTGTGTGTTAATGTGTGCGTACACATGTGTTTATGTGTGTGAGTGTGCATCTGTGTGTGCATATGCCAGTGCTTGTGTATATGTGCGTGCGTGTGTGTGTGTGTGTGTGTGTGTGTGTGTGTGTGTGTGTGTGTGTGTGTGTGTGTGTGTGTGTGTGTGTGTGTGTGTGTGTGTGTGTGTGTGTGTGTGTGTGTGAGAATCTGAGTGACCCTATTGTTTATATATGGTTGTTCCTGTAATTTTCTGTTAATGTACTGTGTGCTTGACTCTATGTGTGTGTGATTGTGTGTCTTTGTGTGATGGTGAGTCTGTCTAAGTTCGTGTGCAGGTGAATGTTTGCATGTACGTGTTTGTGGATGTGCATGTGTGTTTATGTGTGTCTATGTAATCTGTGTGTGTCTGTGTATGTATCAGTGTATAGTATGTGTGTGAGAGAGATAGACCATGTCCCTATGTTTGGGTGGCTGTGTGTGTACGTGTATATGTGTGTGTGGGTTCAAGCATGTGTGTATGTGTGTGCTGGTGCTAATGTGTGTGTGAGTGAGTGTGTGCATGTGTTCATTCATGTGTGTGCATGTGTGTGTTCGTGTGTGTGTGTATGTGTGCATGTGTGTTTCTGTGTGCATTTGTGTGCATCTCTGTATGTGAATGAGCATTTGTGTATGATAGTGTGCCTGTAACTATGCACGTGTGAGTGTGCATGTGTGTTTGTGTGTGCACGTGCATGTGTACATTTGCATATGTGTGCGTGTGCATGAGAGTGTGTGTATCTGTATTTGTGTGTTCATGTGTGTGTATGTGTGTGTGCACATGTGTATGTGTGTTTGTGTATGTGTATGTTTGTGTCCATGTGCACGTGGGTGTGCATCTTTGTGTGTGTGTGCATAAGTACATGTGTATATTCATATGTGCTTCTGGTAGGTGTCTGTGAGTGTTGATGTGTGTGTGCACATTTGTGTGTGTATGTGTGTGCATTCGTGTATGTTTGTGTATGCGTGGAAGTGAGCATGTGTGTTCTTGTGTGTGCCTGTAAATAGGTGTGCATGTGCTTATGTGTGTGTGTGCCTGTGTCTATGGGTGTTTGTGTATGTGTACATACGTGCCTCTGTGTGGGTGTGTGTGTGTGTGTGTATGTGTGTGTGTGTGTGTGTGTGTGTGTGTGTGTGTGTGTGTGTGTGTGTGCGTTTGTTTTTGGGGTACATGGGTTTGTGTGTGTGTGCCCCTATGTCTGTTTGTGTGTGTACGTGGCTGTGTCTGTGTGTCTGTGTGTGTGTACGTGGCTGTGTCTGTGTGTGTGTGCGCATGTGCCTGTATCTGTGTGTGTGCTTGTAGATGTACATGTGTGTGCATGTCTGTGTGCGTCTGCGTGAATGTGTGCACTTAGGTGTTTATGTGTGTGAGTGTGTGCATGTGTATGTGTGTGTGGTCATGTGTTTGTTTGCACGCACGTGTTTGTGTTTGTGTGCGTGCGTCAGTGTACATGTCTGTATCTGTGTGAATGTGTGTGTGTGTGTGTGTGTTCCTGTGTGTGTGTGTATGCATGTAGTTTTGTGTGTGTGCATGTGCATCTGGTTGTGATTATGAAAGTGTGTGTGTATCTGTGCATGTGTGCGTTTTTGTGTGGTCATGTGTGTGTGTATGTGTACATCAGTTTGTGTGTGCACATGTGTGGGTGTGTGCATGTGTGTGTGTTCATATGTGGGGGTGCATGCGTGTGTGGACATTAATTTGTGTTTGCTTGTGCGTGTGTATGTATATCTGTGTGTTTTTGAGCATGTGTGTGAGTGTTCATGTGTGTGCATATGTGTGTTCGTGTGTGAGTGTGTGCATTTATGTGTGTGTGGGTTGGTACATGTGTGTGCGGTCATGTGTGTGTGTTGTGTCTGTGCATTTCTGTGTGTTTGCTTGTGTGTGTGTGTGTGTGAGTAGGTGTATGTGGATTTCTGCATGTGTATGTGTTTGTGTGTGCATGTAGTATGTGTTGTGTGTGAGAGGATGTGTGAGTGTGCTTAGGTGTCTGGGTCAATCAAAATTATTTATTCAAAATGTACTATAGACTTCCATACAAATCATTTAATGACTATGTCATAAAATTAGTCATGATACAAAAAAGCTGGATGAACTCAGCAGGTTGGGCAGCATCCAATCAAAGAAGCAGCCAATGTTTCGGGTCAAGACCCTTTATCAGGACTGAAGAAGGAGGGAGCAGGGTTCCTATAAAGAAGGTGGGGAGAGGGTGGAAAACCAATCAGAGGAAAGATCAAGGGGTGGGGGAGGGGAAGCAGGAGAGGTGAAGAAGGAATCTAAGGGGAAAGCACTGGGGTAGTAGTAGAAGGCAGAGTCATGAGGTGATAGGCAGCTGGAAGAGGAGACAGAGTGAAGGTGGGATGGGGAAGGGAGAGGGAGGGAATTAACAGAAGTTGGAGAATTCGATGTTCATACCAAGGGGCTGGAGATTACCCAGACAGTATATGAGATGTTGTTTCTCCAACCGAAGTTTGGCCTCATCATGGCAGTAGAGGAGGCCATGTATGGACATATCCGAATGGGAATGTGAAACAGAGTTGAAGTGAGTGGCAACTGGGAGATCCTGTCTGTTGTGGCGGGTGGACGGAGTGGAGGTGCTCGACGAAACGGTCCCCCAATCTGAGACGGGTCTCACTGATGTAGAGGAAGCCGCACCGGGAGCACCAGATGCAATAGATGACCCCAACAGACTCACAAGTGAAGTGTTGCCTCACCTGGAAGGACTGTCTGGGGCCTGAATGGTGGTAAGAGATGAGGTGTAGGGACAGGTGTAGCACTTACGCTTGCAGGGATAAGTACCAGGTGGGAGATCTGTGGGGAGGGACGTGTGGACCAGGGAGTCGCGGAGGGAACGATCCCTGTGAAAAGCAGAGAGGGGTAGAGAGAGAAAGATGTCCTTAGTGATGGGGTCCTGTTGAAGGTGGCGTAAGTTGCGGAGGATAATATACTGGATCCGGAGGCTGGTGGGGTGGTAGGTGAGAACAAGGGGAACACGGTCCCTGTTGTGGTGACAGGAGGATGGGGTGAGGGCTGAAGTGTGGGAAATGGAGATGTGGGTGAGGGCATCATTGATGATGGCAGAAGGGAAACTACGATCCTTAAAGAAAGAGGATATTTGACAAGTCCTGGAATGGAAAGCCTCATCCTTGGAGCAGATGCAGTGGAGATGGAGGAACTGGGAATAGGGAATGGCATTTTTACGTTTGGCAGGGTGGGAAGGCGTATAATCAAGTTAGTTAAGAGAGTCAGTGGGTTTGTAGAAGATGTCAGTGGACAGTCTGTCTCCAGAGATGGAGACAGAGAGATTGAGAAAGGGGAGAGAAGTGTCCGAGATGGACCAAGTGAATTTGAGGGCTGGGTGAAAGTTAGAGGCAAAGTCAATGAAATTGACGAGCTCAGCATGGGTACAGGAAGCAGCACCAATGTAGTCGTCAGTGTATCGAAGGAAAAGTTGGGGAGCATTACCAGTATAGATTTGGAGCATAGACTGTTCCACATAACCCACGAAGTGGCAGGCATAGCTGGGGCCCATGCGAGTGCCCATAGCTACACCCTTGATCTGGAGAAAGTGGGAAGAACCAAATGAGAAGTTATTAAGTCTGAGTACCAGTTTTGCCAACTGGAGGAGTGTGGTGGTGTCGGGGAACTGGTGAGGTCTATTGTCAAGAAAGTAGCAGAGGGCTTTCAAGGCCATCTTGATGGGGAATTGAAGAATTGGACATTCATTGTGAAAATGAGGCGGTCAGGACTGGGAAACTGGAAATTATTGGAGGGTGTGGTATGTATCCCAGATGTAGGTGGGGAGCGACTGAACTATGGGTGACAAAATGGAGTCAAGGTAGGCAGATACAATTTCAGTGGGACAGGAGCAGGCCAAAACTATAGGCCTACTAGGACAGTCAGGCTTATGGATCTTGGGGAGGAGGTAAAAGTGAGCAGTGTGCGGTGTGGGAATTATGAGTTTTTTGGCTGAGGATGGAAAGTCTCCAGAGTTGATAAGGGCAGTGATGGTACAGGAGACAATGGTTTGATGTTTTTGGTTGGGTCCTGTTCCAGGGGTAAGTACGAGGAGGTGTCAGAGAGCTGCCGTTTGGCCTCAGTGAGGTAGAGGTCCATCTGCCAGACTACTACGGCACCACCTTTGTCTGCTGGTTTGATGGTGAGGTTAGGATTAGTGCGGAGAGAATGGAGGGCAGAGCATTCAGAGGGAGTGAGGTTGGAACAGGAGAGAGGAGTGGTGAAGTGAGGTTGATGTCTCGTCGACAGGTGGAGGTGAAAAGATCGAGTGCAGGTAGAAGGCCCGGCGGGGGTGTCCAGGAGGAGGAGGAGGGTTGAGGAGGGAGAAGAGGCCATCAATATGTGGTGAACTATGTGCCTGTCGGGACACGCCCCTGCTGACTGCTCCTGTGGCTCCTCCCACAGGCCCCTGTATAAAGGAGACCTGCGGCCTGAAGATCGGCCTCAGTCTCCAGGACCTTGTATGATAGACACTCACTCCTGGTTCCTTCTTCCAGTCAATAAAAGCCGATATCTCGCCTACGTCTCAGTGTGAGTTATTGATGGTGCATCAATTTTATTGACTGGAAGTTTTAAAACATGGAACCCGTTTTGCGTCCGGACCGGTTGGATTTGGACCCTCAAGACCCTGACGCGGCTCTCGCTTTTGAACACTGGCTTGCTTGCTTCCAATCGTACTTGGCGGAGCTTCGTGCGACTGAACCCGCCGTTATGCACAGAATCCTACTCTCGAGGGTCACCCCCAAAGTTTACTTCATTATCCAGGACCTGCCGACCTACGATGGGGCACTGGACGCCCTCAAAAGACAGTACCTGCGGCCGGTGAACACCGTCTACGCAAGGCATCGTTTAGCTACCCGGCAACAGCGGCCTGGCGAATCGTGCGCTGAGTTTCTCCGAGCACTACAGACACTCGTCCGACCTTGCGACTGCAAGACGCTCACGGCAGAACAGCATGCGGAGCTGCTGGTGCGAGACGCCTTTGTGACGGGACTGAGGTCAGTGTACATGCGCCAGCGGCTGCTGGAGAACTCGGATCTTACCTTAAGCTCGGCGATAGAGAAGGCCAACGCTCTAGAAGCTGCGCGGCATAACGCCGACGCTGTCCAGTCGCGCGATTCCCCGCCGGTTTCGTGGACGCCTCAGACCCCGCCACCGCCGGCTCCCGGGAGCGAATTCGCCAACGCCGCCGCCAGTCGCGATTCCACGAGCTCCCCGACCCAGACCACGGCTGTGGCCCGTAAGAAACTCGTGCTTTGTTATTTCTGTGGCCAAAAGAAACATCCTCGACAACGCTGTCCAGCGCGAGAAGCGACCTGCTCCAGCTGCGGAAAGCGGGGCCACTTCGCCAAGGACTGTAAGTCTCAACCTCGAGCGGAGTGCAGCGCTGCGGGTGAAACGTGGGGGCCGCCATCTTGCATGCCGGGATGTGGGCGGCCATCTTTGTCGACGTCAGCACGCCCCGCCCCCGATCCTCGGATGCTGACCGGGTACCCCGGATGTGAGCGGCCATCTTTGTCGGCGTCAGCATGCCCCGCCCCCGACCCTCCGATGCTGACCGGGTACCCCGACGGCGATCCAACTCTGGCCACTGTGACTCTCGACCAAAGCGCCCCACACCAGCTTGCAAGATCCATGATGGACATCCAGGTGGAGGGGCACTGGACTGGATGCCTGTTTGACACGGGCAGCACTGGGAGTTTTATTCACCCGGACACAGTGCGACGCTGCGGACTTGCAACGCGGCCGGTCAGTCGGAGGTTCCATTTGGCCTCTGGGTCGCAGTCCGCAGACATCCGGGCGGGTTGTGTAGCGACTTTGGTGGTGCAAGGCACAGAATATCGGGACTTTGAACTGCTGGTCATGCCTAATCTGTGTGCACCTGTGCTATTGGGGCTGGACTTCCAGAGCCATCTCGAAAGTGTGACTATGGTATACGACGGGCCCCTCCCACCACTCACTGTCAAGAATCCTCAGTTTTGTGGGACTTCTTCACATACCCCGCTACTGACCACACACACACACGGACACACACATCCCATCCAGAACCAGGCCAACAGCTGCGCTACCGACACTTGCAGCCTCTCCACTCTCAAGATCCCTCCCCCACCGCTGTTCGCCAACCTGACCCCCGACTGTAAACCTGTGGCAACCAAAAGCAGGAGGTACAGCGCGGGGGACCGGGCCTTCATTCAGTCAGAGGTGCAGCGGCTGCTCAGGGAGGGGATCATTGAGCCGAGCACAACCCCTTGGAGGGCCCAGGTGGTTGTTGTTCGGACTGGGCAGAAAAATAGGATGGTGGTGGACTATAGTCAAACCATCAATAGGTTTACGCAGCTTGACGCATACCCCCTACCCCGCATCGCCGATATGGTCAACCAGATTGCTCAGTATAAGGTGTACTCGACAATAGATCTGAAATCCGCTTATCACCAGCTCCCCATCTGCCCAGAGGACCGCCCCTACACCGCCTTCGAGGCGGGCGGCCGGCTCTATCACTTCCTGCGCGTCCCTTTCGGTGTCACGAATGGTGTCTCTGTCTTCCAGAGGGAAATGGACCGGATGGTGGACCAGTACCAACTGCAGGCCACATTTCCCTATCTGGATAACATCACCATCTGTGGTCATGACAGGCCAGATCACGACGCCAACCTCCAACGGTTTCTCCAAGTGGCCGCAGCTCTGAACCTTACTTATAACAGGGACAAGTGTGTTTTTAGTACCACCCGCCTTGCTATACTTGGGTATGTCGTGGAAAACGGGGTTATTGGGCCTGATCCCGAACGTATGCGCCCCCTGTTAGAGCTCCCTCTTCCCACCACTCTCAAGGCCCTCAGACGGTGCCTGGGGTTTTTTTCCTATTACGCCCAATGGGTCCCCCATTACGCAGACAAGGCTCGCCCCCTGGTCAAGTCTACCTCGTTTCCCCTCTCTGCTGAGGCCTGCGCGGCCTTCAACTGCATTAAAGCGGACATTGCCAAAGCTACGATGCATGCAGTGGACGAGACCGCTCCCTTCCAAGTGGAGTGTGATGCCTCCGATTTCGCTCTGGCTGCTACCCTTAATCAGGAAGGCAGACCAGTAGCATTCTTTTCTCGCACCCTCCAAGGCTCTGAAATTCGGCACTCCGCGGTGGAGAAAGAAGCCCAGGCCATAGTGGAGGCTGTTAGGCACTGGAGGCACTATCTTGCTGGCAAAAGATTCACTGTGCTGACCGACCAGCGCTCGGTTGCGTTCCTGTTCAGCAACCAACAGCGGGGCAAGATCAAAAATGATAAGATTTTGCGGTGGAGGATAGAACTCTCCACCTACACCTATGATATCCTGTACCGGCCTGGCAGACTCAATGAGCCCCCTGATGCCCTATCCCGGGGAACATGTGCTAGCACGCAGCTCGACCAGCTGTACGCCCTTCATGCACAACTTTGCCATCCGGGGGTCACCCGATTTTACCATTTTGTGAAAGCTCGGAACCTGCCGTACTCCCTGGAGGACATCAGGACGATGACCAGGGACTGCCAAATTTGTGCCGAGTGCAAACCGCACTTCTACTGTCCTGACACGGCACAACTTGTCAAGGCCACCCGCCCTTTTGAACGCCTGAGTGTTGACTTTAAGGGCCCCCTTCCCTCCACTGACCGCAATGTCTATTTTCTCAGTGTTATTGACGAGTTCTCACGGTTCCCCTTTGCCATCCCCTGCCCCGACACCACTGCCACGTCCGTCATAAAAGCCCTGCGCCAGCTCTTCACTCTGTTCGGGTATCCCTGCTATATCCACAGTGATAGAGGGTCCTCCTTTATGAGTGAGGAGCTGCGCCAGTACTTGCTAGCTAGGGGCATTGCTACCAGTCGGACCACGAGTTATAATCCCCAGGGTAATGGCCAGGTAGAGCGGGAGAATGCCACAGTGTGGAAGGCCACACTTTTAGCCCTTAAGTCCAAAGGGTTGCCGGTCTCTCGATGGCAGGAGGTCCTCCCTGAGGCACTGCACTCTATCCGCTCTCTGTTATGTACGTCCACCAATGCCACCCCTCACGAACGCCTATTCTCTTTTCCCAGGAAGTCTGTCACTGGGACCACCCTACCAGTTTGGCTGACGTCCCCGGGGCCAGTGCTGCTCCGGAAACATGTGAGGAGCAATAAATACTCCCCGCTGGTGGAGAGGGTTCACCTTCTCCATGCGAACCCCCCAGTATGCTTACGTGGTCTTACCTGATGGGCGGGAGGACACGGTCTCCATCCGCGACCTGGCACCCGCAGGTGCAGCAGACCACTACCCTGAAGGCTCTCCGGTAACTGTGAACCCTGCACCAGAGGTGACACCGTACTCACCAGGCCCTACACAGACTCCTCACGACACTTGTATACCGGGCGTTTCGTACGCATTTATACCAGGCGCCTCGCACATGCATGAGGGATCACCGGCGCCTAGTGGGCAAGAACACGCGCAACCCCCGTCCCCTGTGCAATCGCCAATGTTGCCGGCACCTATGCGGTCACAGCCGGTGCTACGTAGATCGCAGCGACAGATTCGACCGCCTGATCGGCTTGACTTGTAAGAACCTTCGCTACATGAGGACTTTTTCAAACGAAGGGGGGGTGAATGTGGTGAACTATGTGCCTGTCGGGACACGCCCCTGCTGACTGCTCCTGTGGCTCCTCCCACAGGCCCCTGTATAAAGGAGACCTGCGGCCTGAAGATCGGCCTCAGTCTCCAGGACCTTGTATGATAGACACTCACTCCTGGTTCCTTCTTCCAGTCAATAAAAGCCGATATCTCGCCTACGTCTCAGTGTGAGTTATTGATGGTGCATCACAACAGGGGGAGGGGAATCTTTGTTAAAGTAGTAGGCTCGGAGACGTAAGCGACGGAAGAAGAGTTCAGCGTCATGCAGCCACGGAACTCACTGAGGTGTGGATGGACGGAGACAAAAGTGAAGCCCTTGCTAAGGACAGAACACTCTGCCTCAGAGAGGGGAAGGTCGGAGGGGACGGTGAAGACATGGCAAGGGTTGGGGCTGGGGTCAGAGGAGGGTAAAGAGTGGGGGGTCTCAGGAGGGAGAGATGTTCAGGGAGAGCAGGTAGTGGGGAGAATGAAGGATCAGAGGAATGCAGGGGAGATGAGGGGTTGAGGGAGTGTTGGGAGTCGCGGGGAGCATAGGGGGTAGTAGAAGAATAAGACGAGCAGTAGCACCCAGTGGCAGTATGAGTGGCCCCAGTCTGGATAGAGTCAGGAATCCGGTTTAAGTTGGATCTAGATCTACAGGTGTCAAAGTCTGTGGCCTTCAGGGCGCCACAACTGAGGTCTGAATCAGAAGTGGGTGAGTCCATGGCGCACTGGAGACTGATGCCCATGTCCGGGAGGCTTTGGTTCCAGTTGGGGTTAGAGTCGGCAGCAGATGGGTCTTTGGCCTGCCGGAGGCCTAAGAAGCCTGAGGCCGAGAGGTCATGGTCCGGGCTGGAGGCAGTCGTTGTGCACTGCAGGCGGGCGAGTTTGTGATCCTTCTTGGACGCGAGGAAGGAGAAGAAACGGTGGTTGGAGGCATGAATCTGGCGGAGAATGAAGTGTAGGAGAGGTTCATGGCAGACAGTGGAGAGCGAGGCCCGCAGTGGTGGCAGAGAGAGAGAGAGAGAGGGTCCATTGGTATCTCCGCATGGCAGTGAGTGTGGCTCAGAGAATCCGGTGGGAGCAGCGGTCAATAAAACAGCGGTACCGGGGATCCTCGCTGGGCCCAAACTGGAAGGCCTGGAACTGGAGTTAGAATCTCTGCGGTATGAGATGGCAGTGGAGACACTTTCCCAAAAACAAGGTTCTGACGAAGGGTCTCAATCCAAAACGTCGACAGTGCTTCTCCCTATAAATGCTACCCGGCCTGTTGCGTTCCACCAGCATTTTGTGTGTGTTGTTTGAATTTCCAGCATCTGCAGATTTCCATGTAGTTGTGGTACTGTGTCTGTGTCAGGACATGATCAAAGAGTGGAAGAGAGGCGGAGATCACAGAGGATGAGCAGTGAGAAAGGATCTCACTGAACTCCTGTCGAAGAGAAGATTTAAACTTCTTCAAGGTAGGCATACCTCAAAGAGACTTTGCAGCGGAGTAACGAATAGTAAAATGTTAAATGTCAAATGTTATAAAAGCTTAGCTACTGTGCTCCACTCTTTGAAGTCATTACTGCAGATCAGGAAGAAATGGCAGTGGCAAAAGCAATGTCAAATTGCTTTCAAAAAGGTAAAAGCAGTGGTGACATCAAATACTAATCACACATTATGATCCATACCATCCAGTGAAGATTGCCTGTGATGACTTATGGTATAGATGCAGTCATGTCACATGTTAAAGGTGATGAAAGTCAACTTCTCCCTTACCACTTCAGAGAAAATTTACTTGGATTGACACAGAGATCTTGAATCTGGTTTGGGGTGTAAAATGTTTTAACTAGTCATAACTAGAGTTTACCCTCGCTACTAATCATCAGCTACCAGTGTCCATTTTCAATCCACAGAAAGGTATTCCACTAACAGAGATGGTCTTTGTTTCCTGGATGATGCTGTCACAAAATTGAATTCAAGATGATGACTAATAATGGAAGTGTTGTTATCCAACTTATCCTTGGAAGAGAAGACCAGAATTAAGACCTTAAGTCTAAAAGATACAGGAGCAGAATTAGGCAATTTGGCCAATTGAGTCTGCTCTATTTCATCATGACTAATCCAATTCTCCTTTCAACCCCAATCTCACCACATCCTTTCATGCCCTGACTAATCAAGAATCTGTCAACCTCTGCTTTAAATATACC